>NC_080572.1:21870579-21943193 GCF_030247185.1 Malaya genurostris | reverse complement strand
GCCTGATTGCCTTGGTGAGTGTGGCTCTTGCTATTCTATAGGGTAACCTTCTTTCCTCCCTTTCGCCGCTGTTTCTAGCTCTCTGCATCCTTCTCCTGGCATGTAGACAACGTGCCCGCAGGTCAGCGATCGTCGAATTCCACCAGTACGCCGGACGTCGCCCATTTCTGGGTTTTCCCATTCTAGGCATGGTTGCATCACACGCACGTGATAGTGTTGCAGTCAGCTCTTCCGCGCTGAGGTTTATTGTGTTGCGCTCGAGCCTCAGTGCTTCCACAAATACGTCCTTGTTAAAGTTCGCTGTTTTCCACTTTCGCTCACCAAACTGCGTTCTGCTTGATTCCACCTGCGAGTTGCGCCCAACACAATACCGGATCGCTTGATGATCGCTGTGGGTGTATTCTTCGCACACTCTCCAGTCCATGCTCCCTATCATTCCCGGGCTGCAGAAAGTGACATCTATGATGGACTCTCGACCATCCTTACGGTAGGTGGTGGTGGTACCGTCATTGGCAAGATCTACGTTCAGCTTAGCTAGGGCCTCCAGAAGACTGCTTCCCCTTGGGTTCGTGAGGCGGCTGCCCCATTCGACCGCCCAGGCATTGAAGTCACCAGCTACTACTACTGGTCTTCGGTCGGTTAGCTCTTCCGTTAGTTTGTCCAACATCCGGTTGAACTGCTCGATCGTCCAACGTGGAGGTGCATAACAACTACAGATGAAGACTCCGTTGATTTTGGCTATAACAAACCCTTCATCTGCGCAGTGCACCACTTCTTGAATGGGGTATTTTCCCACTGCCCATATCGCTGCTGTTTTGGCTCCGTCTGATGTCCAGTTTCCATCTCCGGGTGGAATTTGGTATGGCTCCGAAATTATCGCAACATCGCATCTATGTTCCGCAACAGATTGCCGCAGAAGATGTTGTGCCGTATCACAGTGGTTGAGGTTGATTTGCACTACCTCCACTGGGACTTCGTTGCACTCGCTCGTTTGAAGGCTGGGCATCTGCTACCGCCTGTAGGATGTTTGTTATCCTCCGTGGCAGCGCAAATTAGGCATTTCGGAGGCTTCGTGCAATCTTTTGCCTTGTGACCTTCCTCGCCACACCTTCTGCATAGTTTGCTCCTATCCGGCCCTTGACAGTTCCGTGCGAAGTGACCAAAACCCAGACACTTGAAGCACACGTCCGGTAGCTGGGAAACGCTCAGTGGGCACACAGACCAACCCACACATATTTTCTCCACTTTCAACGCTTTATTAGCTGCATCTACTGGCAGCTTAATTGAGGCTACCTTGGTGCCGTCAGGTCCATTCCTGATACGGATGGTCATCTGGACCTCTCCTAGCTCGCATTGCTCCTTCAGGGCTGATTTTACATCCTCCTCCGTAGTAATCTCGTCCAGATCTTTACACCGGAGAGTCGCTTCCGGGCACAAGGCTCTTACTTCCACCTTGTTTCCGAGGGCTTTCTCGGTAAGCTCCTTGTACGAGATGCTGCCTGCTTTGGGGTTTCTTTTCAGCTCGAGGAGCATCTCACCATTACGAGTGCGCCTAACCTTTTGCACGTCTTCCCCTAGCTCCTTAAGATCCGGGTTCATCCGCATAGCGCGTAGGACTTCGGCGTACGAGTCGTCGCTCGCTTTGACGATGAGAGCCTCGCTCTTATTCCTCGTCCTGACGACATTACGTTTTTTGGGCGGGTTTTTCTTGCTCGCTTTCTCCTTTTTTTTGCCGACGACCTGCCATTCAGTGCGGCTGTTTACCGCGTCGGTTGCTTCTGGTGGTAGTTTAGCTCCAGTGACACGGGCATCCTTGTGTCTCTTGGGACCACCTGGTCTAGCATCTCCTGGCGATGCCCTTGGCCTCTTTGGTGTGAAGAAGGGCGTGGACTGCATCCCAGGGGGGACACTACTCGCCGTGTTGACCTCCCTCTTAGCTGTGTCGGCTTCAGCCCTTTGCATTTGCGCTGCGCGACGTGCCTCTAAGGCAGTTTTCGCCGCTAACAACTCCTTCTCCCCAGCTTCTGCTCTCTGCACTACGCTTTTCCACTCCTTGACAGCTGAACCAAGAGCGCCTTGGAGCTTAATCACCAACGCCTTGATGTCTTTGTGCACGTTGCTTCTCTTATCCACATACTCGTGCAGCTCGTCCACCAACTTTTTCGCTGCCTCTACCCTCGGTGGTTTTGGTGGTTTCGTCCACGCGCTATACTGCTGCTGACCCTGCTGCTCGTTCGTGTGCTGCTTTTGCACCTGCTGGGTTTGCGGCGGCGGTGTCCTCACCAAGCCACTCTTGACAAACGGATTTGTCACTTCTTTCTCAACTTCGATTTCAATTACTTCCATTCTTCAGGGTCCCCACTCCGGGCCGCTATCTCCACTCGTTGTAGTAGTCGCTTATGATCCCTAGGTTATCTTTGCGAGCAGGGAGGCCTAGCGAGGGTTGAACACGTACCTTCATAGGGTTCGTGTCCAGGGCCGGATCAGCGTAAGCCAGGAGTGCTCTCAACTGGGCCTACTACCCACCTTAATTGGTGCGAGTATTGAACGTACCCGGAGGCCTGCCAAGGTTTTAACGGGACGGAGGCAGACGTACTGTTGACCCGCTCGCCGTTTCAAGTCGGTATCACCCTTCCTTACTCAGGGAACAGAACAGCACGAATGTCAGCCCATCATCGTCATCCGATCCGTTATCCGCATCATGTCCGTTGTTGTTCGCCGTGGCCAGTATATAATAATCAGGGTCTTACTGGTATCGAACCTGATGTGCCGGTTGGCACTCCTGCTGGGCTTGTGTGCTTTGAGCGGTACACAGTCGCTTTGCTAGGGCCTACTTGCGGACACATGCAGCTTTTTATAGGAGTTCAACAGAGCCCACTGCCGAACCCCACCACATCCTAGGCAGGCCCCCTAACTCGCAGTGGCCATGGGGAGGGGTCGTTAAGCCCTTGGACTAGTCCCTGCTGCCCCAATGTGTGTGTGTGTGTGTGTGTGTGTGTGTGTGTGTGTGTGTGTGTGTGTGTGTGTGTGTGTGTGTGTGTGTGTGTGTGTGTGTGTGTGTGTGTGTGTGTGTGTGTGTGTGTGTGTGTGTGTGTGTGTGTGTGTGTGTGTGTGTGTGTGTGTGTGTGTGTGTGTATGTGTGTGTGTGTGTGTGTGTGTGAGTGCGAGTATGTATGTGTGCACTTTTAGATGATGTTTGAACGCGCTCAATTTTCTCAGAGATGGCTGAACCGATTTTAACAAACTTCGGCTCGTTTGAAAGCTACAGCCGGGCCATTGATCAAGTTCGAAGATCAAATGGTTGTGACTTTTGGTTCCACTTGACTTTTTATATGATGGTATATGTGAAGAAACCGATAGGGGGGAAATTTCCTTAAAACTGCATGAAACATCGAAATTTAGTGTCATATAAAAAAAAATTTTTTTGAAAAAATCAACTTTTTGGGAAAAATTTTGATATTCCCAAAAAGTCCATTTTTTTAAAAAAAATTTTTTCGAGATGACACTAAATCTCGACGTTTCATGCAATTCTAAGCCCTTCGGCATCAAATTTTTTTTTTCGATTTCGAAAATTTCATGTACTTCCCCCTATGGTGATTTTTCAATATATATGAAAATTCCACTAAGTGGACTGAGAAGGGTTTTTAGATTAGCATCTCTGTTTTCATACATATAGGCAACGCAAATGTCAAGCACTAGTTTGGAAAAATGATGCTGACTGTGTGACATAAACACTGAAGCATGCTTTTGTGAACTACTCGAATCAATCTGAATCAATTGGTGTCAAAATTAGTATCCGAAATTATTTAATAAAAGTATGAAATATATTTTCTTGAGACTGTTATGAAAGAAGAGAAAGGCGTTATAACACCACTAGGTGGATTAAGAAGGGTTTTTTTTTTCATTTAATAATATAAGTTTAAAGGCACACTGCTTAAACTTTAAGATGCCGAAGTCATTTACTAATTTTAAACAACTTAGTATAATTGGGATAATAGTGACCTACTCTGGGAAATCCTGTCTCCAGATGGTAGTCGGCAATGATTGGTGGGTTGGAACTTGTTTCGATGACGTTAGCATCTATCGATAGTGGTCGCATCCTTCTGTCCGTGTGGATCCGCGGGAAGACCCGGCGAGTGGCCCGCATGCTGGTCATCCCTAAGGGCAGCCCTCGGTGAACCACGGTTGGTAATTTTGTAGACGAGAAAAAGAGAAACGGAGAGAAGTAAGGATGCATTAAATATATTGTACAAGGGGGGAAGGCACGAAGGAAATCTAAATTTTCTGAAGAATACGAAACAACAGGTTAGCCTTGTAGATTGATGTTTTTCACGTATATATAGATTAGAAGCATATGAGAACCATCCGGACTTGCCAACTCTGATAACCGTCGCCACAAATGCAGAGACCGCTCTCCGCGAGTCCAACACGCCGGAGATGTGCGTTAAAAGTGTAGTGATTTGACATGAGCCGTGACATAACACGAATGAAATCGCGACTCACGTGCATCCCTCTGAACCAAGGTATCGTTGATACCTTAGGGATAATGGAGTGTAGCCATCATGCCAGTTCGCCAAATCGGCTATGGCTCTTTAAGACATAAATACGGATATATGAGTGCATACCCCGACTATCTATGATTGCTTGGAAGGAAGTCCGGGAAGTTCAATATGTGAAAAACAAAGCCAATAATGCACGAATTCTAACGTTTCCCGAACAGAAATGTTATGGTTCAAACAACAACAAAGAAAACACATTTAGATTCAAATTCCTGCAGACACCATGCCACCACGCCCTTGATTGGCACTCTTGCCGTGACTTGCAATGCCTGCGGGCAACGCATGTTTACAACTATATGTGTGTATTTGTTTTTTTCCTCTGCAAAGTAAGCATGTGATACTCAGTGGAGGAAACACTCGAGATTTTCAAATTCCTTCCACCACCTATCATCGTACAGAGAAGGTGCTGACAAACAAGCAGCCTCCGGTTACCAAAACGGGAAAACTTCACAATGTGTCACGTCTCGTTCGCTTCAACACTTCTGAGTTGTTCTACTGTACAAAATGGGCGCTTTCAAGTGAAAGGAATCGATTCTGAATTCAGCATGACAGCTCCCGGAAAAGACATTTTCGCAGTGTATACAACATTAACCCTAGATCCATTATTGCACGCCTCACAGAGTCTTGCACCGACAGAATTCAGGCGCTCCAATTCTCAAATTTTGCGGCTAAGTGGCTCTCAAGTTCGCACTCGTCTGACTGGAACCGCCTTTGCTCCCAATTTTGTTTGCTTTCTATACCCGGTACTACGTGACGCGGTGTTATTTTTTACCTTTCTCAAATAGAAAGGCTATGCAGTAACAGTGAAACCCGACTATTGAACCGAATTTCATATACCATTCGACTCAGTTCGTCGAGTACGCAAAATGTCTGTGTGTATCTGTGTATGAGTGTGAGAAAAATATGCACTCACTTTTCTCTGAGATGGCTGAACCGATTTTCATAAACTTAGACTCAAATGTAACGCCCCATAGAGTTTGTTATAATTATGTTATAATTTGTTATGGATCTGACTTCTGGTTGCGAAATTACAGGATAATGAGTGAAAAAACTGCACATTCAAAAAGTTGCCTTCATAGAAGTAGATGTTAAAATGATCCATTTTTTACAGAATAGTAAATAATTCTTCTAGTGAACAACCGATTTTTTCGAACTTATAATCAAATTAAAGGATTATGGTCCCATAGAACACCACATTTGACAACTTCACCACATTAGATGGGAATTTAAAAATTTTGAATGCATATCCGTATACACCTTATATTTTTGAGGTCTACAGGTTATACGCAAAGGTAAAATTTAGTACTTTGCAATCCTCTGAGCTGTATAAAAATACTATTTTTTCCGAGAATATGGTGAGACTTGTTCAATTTCCCGAATTAGTTAGAAATGAAACGATGCCTTAAAATAACCAGATGTAAAAACATAAGGTGTATTTAGATTATGTATAGAAGATGTGAATTTCCTATCAACGGTGCCGGTCCAAGTTCGGATAAAGAAGGAGGAGCTACAATATGGAGCCCATAAGCATATCGACCATAGTATAAACAAATCGGATTTTTGTGCTAAATCGCAGTTGGCAAATACTATCTCAAATAAGAATGAGGCCTTCTGGACATGTGGACTTTGGGATAATGTTATTATTACTCCAATGCTCTTATTACTATTATCATTATTATTATTGTTATTATTATTATTATAATTATTATTATTATTTTTATTATTATTATAATTATTATTACTATTATTATTATTATTATTATTATTATTATTATTATTATTATTATTATTATTATTATTATTATTATTATTATTATTATTATTATTATTTGTATAATTATCATTATTATTTCATAAATATATTTCTAATCTTCCCCACAAGCACAATGATTTGCAACGGAAAGACCAATTCGAAGGAGATGTGCATCTAACGTGTACTGGTTGGACATGAGTCTGGATATCACACGAATGAAGTCCCTACTCACATCCAGCCCCCTGAACCATGCCTTTGTCGGTATTTTAGGGATAATTAAGTGCATTATCTCTATTCCAAAAAGCTTGACAGCTGGCAAGTGCTCTTTGACAAGACGTGCTTTAGAATTCGTTGAAAGCAATCGGTCGCTAATCAATTTCACCCTCAATAGCCGCACGTTTAGCTAAAATATCGGCTCTTTCATTACTTGGAATAGAACAGTGAGCCAGGACCCAGACTATAGTGATTTTATAATTATTATTCAATATGTCGTTAGTGGCTTTAATTGCGCTCAGACTATATGTAAAGAGGAAATAATGGTTTGGTGATATTGTGACGACAGTCAAGCTACAATGAACTGCTGCTAGCTCTGCTATATAAACAGAAGCAGGTTCTTGGAGCCTAAATGAGACCGAAACATTATCGTTGAACATACCAAACCTTGCGCCTCTTTAATTCGATTTTCTCAGAGTCAGTATGCCTGAATTTACTTGAAAATATTATTGGGTTTTTCATTGATCGTGAGTGATCTGGAATTCCACGCACATCGCGCTGCATGGATGTGTCGAAAAATAACGTTGAGTCAGGGACATTCATTAGGCTGACGCGGATAGGACTATATCTTGAAGCGTTGATTTCCTGTTACATATGGTTGAAATATACTGTCATGATTCTTGTTTGAGATTGAAGCTCAACTATTCTTTCGAAGTTCTTATTAACTAGGGGATTCAGTACCTCACATCTTATAAGCAGTCGTGATGAAAGCTCCCAATGGAAGAACTCCCGCCAGAACTTCAAGACTCATTGTATGTGTCGAATGCATGCAGCCTAAAGCAATTCGCAAACAACCGCACTGAATTCGCTCAAGTTTGATAATATGAGAGTTTGCAGCGGAACGAAAGCAAACGCATCCATATTCCATCACAGAAAGTACCGTTATCGTACAATTTTATTAGATCTTCCGGATGAGCACCCCACCAAGATCCTGATATTGTTCGAAGAAAATTTACTCTTTGTTGGCATTTTGCTATCAGAAACCTAATGTGTCCTCCCCACGTGCATTTGGAATCAAACCACACCCCGAGGTATTTGAAAGTCAAAGCCTGTTGGATTATTCTTCCCATCATATGAAACTGAAGCTGGGCGCAATCATGCTTTCTTGAAATGACAACCAGATCTATTTTCTCCGCAGAGAATTCGATACTCAGATGAACAGCCTAAACGAACAAGTTATCTAAGATATCTTGCAATGGTTTTTACAGATCAATAGCTTTGAGCTCAGTAACTGAAACCACACCATCATCTGCCAATTGTCTTAGTGTATATGGGGTTACTAGACAGCTGTCAATGTCGTTCACGTAAGGCATTTTGGATGTCAGACGAAAGTAATGCAAGGCAATAATTCGTCCCTTTATTTACACGTAAACCAAATTGAGTATCTAATAACAAGCCGTTCGTCTTGACCAAAGTGTCGAGATGTCGAAGAATAATTTTTTCGAACAATTTTCTGATGTAGGACAACATTGCAATGGGTGTATATGAGTTGTGACTGGAAGCTGGTTTCCCCGGCTTTTGAATGACGATAACTTCCATTTGGCTCCAGTCAGGTGGAGCAATATTTTTCTCAAGAAACTTGTTAAACAATTCCAGCTAAAGTCTTTTTGCGAGAGCGGGCAGATTTTATTCTGTTCAACCCAGCAACGTTATTGTTACAAGACAAGAATGCTATAGAATTGAAAAGGGGCTTTCAATGGAACCTAAAACAGTTGTTATAAAATCATTTTAAATTACCAAATATGGGTCAACAGATTTCACGCGCGTTTTGATTCTTTATTATTTCCGCTTTATTATTTTAATTATTTTTTAAAATTATTTATTGGTTATATTGGTTGATATGGGCAGTCGGCTACCGAAAAAATATTAATTTATTGTTTGAAATTTTAATATCAAGTGTTTTTTTAGTATGTATTCAATATACCGATATATGTTATCTCTGTTATTAACTTTGTAATATCAACGGAATTTCGCAGTAGTTAATTTTTATCATTCAATTTATAATCCTGAAAGACAATCAATAACATGGAAAAAGAAAACATTCTAAATAAAACTTTTCTCCGAAGCTAGACGGAAATTTATAGTCGTTGATTTATATGTAATAAAGACAAAAAATGCTTGCTATCGAATGATGCTCATTCAGTGAATTTTGTGAGGTTATGTCATGTTCGTGTAAAACCTAATTAACTCATTTGCAGATTTCAAACAAACTCAAGAATGTCGAAATAGATTTAATTATCTTTGAGTAAATAACGGCTCGAAGGGTAACAGAAAATTTTACCATCATATCATAACTGTCATTCCAATACTTGATATTTTCTAAACATTTCATAAAAGTAGCCAAAAAATAGTTTAATGACCGTTTAACATCAATATTAATTGTGATTATTAGTAACTTCGAAAAACTAGTCGAGCTTCAATCTTAAACAAGATTTATAACAGTATAATTCAACCATATGTCACAGGAAATTAACCCTTCAAGATACATTACTATCCCAGTCAGCCCCCAAAATGTTCCAGACTCAACGTTATTTTTCGACACATCCATGCAGCGCGAAGTGCGTGGAATCCCGGAACACCTACGTTTGATGGAAATCCCAAAAATATTTTCTAGTAAGTTTAGGCATATTGACTCTGAGAAAATGTTCAACACGGACGGATCATGAAATGAAGAGACTACTGGGTTTTGTATGTAATGTTTCGGTCTCATTCAAGAAACTGTATCTGTTTATATAGCAGAGTATGCAGCAGTTCATTATAGTTTAAGTGTAATCGTCACATTATCTCCAAACCATTATTTTCTCTTCACAGATAGTCTGAGCGCAATTGAAGCCATTCGCTCAAACGTCGCTGGCCGTTTTTCTTGGACAAAATAAAACAGTGCCTGAACGACATATTGAATAATAATCATCAAATCACAACAGTTTGCATCCCGGCTCATAGCTCCGTTCCAGGCAATGGAAGAGCCGATAGTTTAGCCAAACGTGGTGCTATTGAGGGGGAAATTTATGAGAGACCGATTGCTTTCAACGAATTCTATAGTGCGACTCGCCAAAGAACACTTGCCAGCTGGCAAGCTTCTTAGGATAAAGATGATCTGGGTCGGTGAATGCACTCAATTATTCCCAAAATATCGACAAAAGCATGGTTCAGAGAGCTGGGTGTGAGTAGGGACTTCATTCGTGTGATGTCCAGACTCATGTTCAATCACTACACGTTAGATGCACACCTTTTTCGAATTGAACTTTCAACTAATAAATTCTTTGCGTACCCAAGGTAGACCATCCAATGTTCCAGTTCGAGACATTCTTGCTTATCGTGACCTTTCTTACATGAAACTTCTTTATCATTTCATAAAGACAATTGAAGTTTCAATTTTATAATTGACCCTTTTGAGACTTAGTTCTGACTCCTACTGCGTCCATTAGTTCATCCAATAGAAAAATTTTAATAAAAATAATACATGATATTTCAAGATCGAAAATTTTGAAACCTTAACCGCCGGGCAACACCCCTTACGCATGTCCGATTTAGTTCAAATTTTGCATGAGGACATGAGAAAATTGATCGCGTAAAAATACAACGCTTTTTGTCGGTTACGTCACTTATACAATCATATCTCCGGAACCAAAAGTCACAGCCATTAGATCTATGAACTTGATCAATGGCCTGACAGTAGCTTTTAAACGAGCATAAGTTTGTCAAAATCGGTTCCGCCATCTCAGAGAAAATTGAGCGCGTAAAAATACAACGCTTTTTGTCGGTTACGTCACTTATACAATCATATCTCCGGAACCAAAAGTCACAGCCATTTGATCTGTGAACTTGATTAATGGCCCAACAGTAGCTTTTAAACGAGCATAAGTTTCGGTTAAGCCATCTCAGAGAAAATTGAGCGCGTAAAAATACAACGCTTTTTGTCGGTTACGTCACTTATACAATCATATCTCCGGAACCAAAAGTCACAGCCATTTGATCTGTGAACTTGATTAATGGCCCAACAGTAGCTTTTAAACGAGCATAAGTTTCGGTTAAGCCATCTAAGAGAAAATTGAGCGCGTAAAAATACAACGCTTTTTGTCGGTTACGTCACTTATACAATCATATCTCCGGAACCAAAAGTCACAGCTATTTGATCTTTGAACTTGATCAATGGCCTGACAGTAACTTTCAAACGAGTTCAAGTTTGTTAAAATTGGTTCAGCCATCTCTGAGAAAATTGAGCGCGTTCAAATATCTTCGAAAAGTGTACACACATACACACACAGACATTTTACGATCTCGACGAACTGAGTCGAATGGTATTCCCACATACACGAACATGTATTCACAAACAGAAATTATACGGTCTAGTAGAGATGAGTTTTATAATATATAACACTTGGGGTTTCTGGGGCTCCGACACTAACATACCAATCAACCGAACTTCGTGTTCGCTTATTAAATGTATGAAAAATGTATGCTAGAAGCGAAATCATAATAAAAATTAAAGTTAGCATTGAAAAAATAGTATATTGGCTATTTCAAGTTTGAATCCACCTAATAGTGTGGTAATATCTTTAGACTTTGCACAGAACTAAAATAAAAATCCTATTTTAATTCACTTAGTGGTGTAATGATACCTTTCTCATTAACATTGATAAGACGAATCGATGTGATTTTTAAGTCATTTTTTTCATCGTTGGTTCTGGTACTTTCAAAACCAGAAATCAAGGCCCGATATAGAAGTTGGTAGGTATCAACTAACAAGGTAAAAACTGTAATAATTTTGAGATTAGTTTCGAATATTTTTCTCATTTCTGGCATCGTTACTCTACAAGACAGTTTGAAGTTTAAGGCAATCATCCTTTAATCCCGGAACCGGAAGTACTATCCGAATGAAGTTCAAGAGCAATATGTGAGATCCTAATACCCTCTATTTTAAACAAATAAATTTGTGAAAATCGGCTTATCTGTCTCTGGAAAATGGATGCGAGCTCCGATTTATGAGTTTTTGAACACTGTTTCCGGACCTTCCGACACAACCCGACAAACGGCTTAGTTGATTAATTCATATTGCAATCAACTAGCAAGCTCTGCAAGCTAGAAGAATTTTCTTGCATGTTTTAAAGAATTCGCTCTTATTTATATTGTCATTTATGAAAAAGACATTTTCCCATTAAGTTTGATTAATGTCCCAATAGTAGCCTATGAAAGCCGAAATCGGTTCAGCCATCTCCGAGAAAATTGAATGTATAAAAGTACACATACACCCATTCATACACACGTGTACAACAGACATTTTCCGATCTGGTCAAGCTGAGTGGAATTGTATATAACACTAGAAAGCTTCCTGGCTCCGATCGAAAGTCAGTTTTCCCATCAAATCTATATTCTTTCTTAAGGAACAAGATTCTTTGCAAGCGAGTGAATAATGTCAACAATGTGTGCGTAAAAACAAATTCCGGCACTTCTTTTCCTAATTTTAATCAATAAATATTCCATATGGTTGAAAAATAAAACGATCGGATAATTCTGCTTAAAATTTCAATTCAAGAAAAGCGAAAATCTTAGTCTAAAACTCTCCCGCTTTCTTTAAAACTGCTCGAAAAAAATTATTTCAGTTTCAGCTTCCATCCACTAACACATTTGATTAGCAACAAACACATTCCTATATGGATATAAAGATTTACGTACCTTCTATAAGTAAACCCGCAAAATAGGAACCGTTAATTTAACACGCGAAAGGGAATGGATATGGAATGTTGTCGTAAAACTTTTTATTTTTCCGGAAAACTGTTTCCGTAACTGAAAATATTATTTTTTGTTTATTTTGTGTAGCGCAATCTAATACAAATCCATTGAAGCAGTCTTGCTAACTTTTTCATTAGGGAATAGAAATCTACATTAATAAAATGTAAGCAATTTTCCATCAAACGTTAGTGAAAAATTTATCAAAACTGATATTTCATCCAAAAAGTCTGGCTTAACGTTCGTTTGAGAATAAATTATTGCTAGAAAAGATTGTTTGAAACTCAATCGTGCAAGCGTCTTTGATAAACTGGTTACGCTGCATATATGAATATATAGATCTATGGAATACGTACCAAATAAAATGTACGTAATACACAAATTACCAACACAAGTTAACTTGGTTTACTCTTGATCCTTAAGGGGCGGGTAGGGTCTAACACATTTGAAAAATCATTTATTTTTTTCTTTATATTTTCCAATAGCAAAACATTTCAAGAATATTCTGTGAAAATTTCAAGCCTGTCGGAAAAAAAACTCAGCACGTTATGGGCCTTTATCTTTGCTTATCTCTTACTGCGAAGAAGTAAGAGCTCGGCACACAGGCCCAAGATTTCTGCTTCGATTGACTTAAAAACTTGACAAAACATTTTTAATATATCTTTATGATAAATTATAAAAGAAAAAAAAATGTTTTTCGAAAATGTTAGACCCTACGGGTTCCCTGGAATAATAAATTGTTTCCGTTGATTTTATAGACAAAAATATTTAATCGCGTTTTTCTCGAAAGCAGGTTTTAAAAATTTTTTTCTCAAAAAAAGGTGTCAATCGTCATTCAAAAACTACTGCATCAATTTTTTTCAAATTTTGCACACACTTTCTACATATGAAAACCAGACCCCAATATTTTCCTTTTCGCTGTTTGTTTCTTTGGGAAGCTTTTACAGCTGAAAAATGGCGGATTTTTTCGTGAAAAATCGTAGTTTTCACTTCGAACAACTACCAAAAATTGAAATTTTTTGAAAAAAATTCAAACAGAAACGTTGGGGTCTAGAAAAACATCTACTCTATCTGTACTGCTTCGATTTGTTCACTTCTGATTAGTCTGTGCTGAGATACAGTGGACACCGCAAATCATGATTTTTAAGAAGCCTCCTCAAAAATACCTCTTCACCGACTTATTTCTCAATAGCTTTCCACGAGAAAAATACAAAATGTTGTTCGAATGATGCTTTTTATCATGCAAAAGATTTGAATTTATTTTGTTGAACGACAATTCTGAGAAAAATTCGCAAAAATGATGATTGTTTTCATGAAATAAAATTCGCAAAAACAGTAAGTTGATACGTGCATTTTCAATGCTAAACTTCAAAACCGGTCATTTGACCGGACATGGTATGTTTAACATCGGCTGAAAAGTTCGTATCGTTTAATAGAAACACACATTTTTTTTGCCAAAATTCGTTTTTATTATTCAACATAATTGCCATCAGAGGCGATGCAGCGATTATAGCGATCTTCCAACTTTTCGATACCATTTTTGTAGTACGATTTGTCCTTTGCCTCAAAATAGGCCTCAGTTTCAGCGATTACCTCTTCATTGCTTCTAAATTTTTTACCAGCGAGCATTCTCTTGAGGTCTGAGAACAGGAAAAAGTCACTGGGGGCCAAATCTGGAGAATACGGGGGATGAGGGAGCAATTCGAAGCCCGATTCGTTCAATTTCAGTATGGTTTTTCGTTATTGTTTTTGATCGATTTTGAGCTCACGCGGCACCCATTTTGCACAAAGCTTTCTCATATCCAAATATTCGTAAATAATATGTCCAACACGTTCCTTTGATATCTTTAGGGTGTCAGCTATCTCGATCAACTTCACTTTACGGTCATTGAAAATCATTTTGTGGATTTTTTTCACGTTTTCATCGGTAACAGCCTCTTTTGGACGTCCACTGCGTTCATCGTCTTCGGTGCTCATATGACCAGTACGAAATTTTGCAAACCACTTTCGAATTGTTGCTTCGCCCGGTGCAGAGTCTGGATAACACTCATCAAGCCATTTTTTGGTATCGGCGGCACTTTTTTTCATCAAAAAGTAGTGTTTCATCAACACACGAAATTCCTTTTTTTTCCATTTTTTTCACAATAACAAAAGTAGCTTCACTCAAAATGCAATATCTCACAAACTAATAATCAGACAGCTGTCAAATTTATACCCGTATCTTTTGAAGGTTGGTACTAACTGAAAATGGTATGGATTTAATTCTAGTGGCGCTCTCTCATAGAAACGATACGAACTTTTCAGCCGATCTGTTAGTATTAAGGCAGAAGCAGATTGCCATGAGTTGCAACATCTCTGTTTTCTGAATAGTGTGTAAGATTCGTGAACGCTCTTTGGTCTGCGAAATAATTCGTTTCCTCAATCAACGTATCTTATCTAAACTATTTTTTTTATTGCTACTTATCAGTAAATTTCGTTATTTTACTAAAGAGACCATGGAGCAAGCAAAGCAAAGTCTTGGCAACTGGCTTGTTAGACCAGCTCCTGATACATTAAACCGCTAGTATTTGTGAAAACTGCTTTTTGGTATAAACTTGTACCTGCTTGATGAAAGTGATTAGCTTTCATTGAACAAGGAGGAAGTTTAGTTTGTTCTTCTCTTCTTGGCGCAGAAAAACCTTCAAAAATAGGTTTTGTGAAAGCAGATTGTCTTAATCATCTCGCTATGTCAGACCCCTGTTCCCCACTTCGAATTGTCGAAGTTTCGAGCAGCTTTGAAACATTTTCTGTCATTGGTTTGAAATGTATTAAATGATAAGTCGGGATATTATTTGACTCTGCAATAAATTCTCGTCAGAATTGAGGAACATATAGAAAGAGAAAAATGGATCCGTACTCGTAATGACACACAATCATCCTTGACAATCGAGCTCGCTTCAAATTAATACATAATTCACTGTACAAACACGGCACTGCGGAAGATTTGTCCTGAAAGTAGAATTTATGGTTTTGTATATGACAGGATTGTGATTTATGTGTCTATTTTTTTTTGCTTTTGGTTCTCTGTTCGGCGACCCACGCTGCTATCAACGGGCAAGGACCGGCTGTCGAGAAATTCTCGTTAATGGGACGCACTCTGCGAAAGTTTTGATAAGCTCGGGTTTGCTTTAGGTCTTAAGATAACAAAACGATATAAAAACAGTACCATTTTTTCTCCGGGCTGAGTTGGTCGCCTGATTGGATTAAAATGGAACGACGAGAAGAGCTTGCAGAGACGCAACCGAGGAAAATCGAATTAATCATTGGATTAGCTACGAGAGACATTATTATTTTAATGGTGACAACAAGAGGTTTTCTCCCAGCTGCTTCTATTTTTGAGGCAAACGAGTAAACAATTATCCGTACCAGGAAAGTTTCGCTATCGACTTCGATGTGTGTATGCATTGTGTATAGATCATGAAATGTACCCTACCATTGCGCCAAATTCTTTCTATGGTTACATAACGATGAAAGGCTCCATTTGTTGTGTTAATGGTTTTCTGGCGAGATATAGGTACACTTTTGAACTCAGGTGTGATTTATGATGTCGGGTTGGCAGAGGTTGGTTCTTTCCGACGCAGTGTTTTGTTTTGTAGAGGAAAAACTTTGTCCCCTAACATGTAGGATAGCGATAACGGTTGCTGTGACGTTATGACAGTTCAAATATCCTCGATAATAATTGATCATGGTTCTGTTCAGAGCATTGGCCAACGTGTGCTTGATTTGCAAATTGATAGTTGAGTGTTAATTTTTTTTTCTTAGTAAAAATAATAAGATGAATGTAATTTCGAGTGACAATGAACAATAAAGAAACTCGAATATAGGTAGCTTATATCACCCAAAAGGTGCGTCATGATGTATGACGAGACACAAAGATGGACATAAAAGCATTGATCGAACTGTTTCGATATCTTAGCTTTAGTAAACAAATCCGTCCAAAAATTCTTGATTTATAAATTTATCTGTGGGAGCGGTAACATAAGTCAACCGTTCATCACCGGTTAATTATTCCGAAACGAACGCCTCGAAAAGCTCTTAGCCATTTTCTGGTCTCACGCAGACAGAACACTGCCTAATGTGTTGGACTGAAACAGAGACAAGGTGTAGTGCTTGTACTAAATGGCTTAAATTATAGGAAAGTTTTGGGCCATCATAAAGTTCAGGCTTCGCAAAACAGAGTGTTCGCAAGTTGGTTTTGAAAAAGTAAGAGGTAAAAGTACCATAAGAAGTCAGTTGATCCAATAGTGCAAAGAAGTGTAATCCTAAAAAATCTATTATAGTCTATTATAATTCTTTTGACTCCCGCGAAACGTAAACGTAATTTAAACGAGTCCCGCGTAAATCTTTAATGGAATCAACCATAAAATATATGAAACTGCTATGAGTTATTATTGAACAAACCCATTTCAATCATCTAATAATGATGCTTACAATTGACGAACAGAGCTTTCTAAATCGCATGGTGATTCTTTCTTTTCGAATTGCAAATTTGCAAATAGCGAACAAAGAAGAACGATCTGTGCTTCCGCCTTGGATGTGCTTTTATCAATCGTTTTCAATCCGGAAACTGCTTTCAAAGATTTATTCTTTTCTTTTGATTTCATAATTAACGCTTTCCAGTAGCAACAATCTAACCTTGCCACCTTCATCCGACCGGGAGTGTTCTAAGCAAAGGACCCCTTTCCTAATACAATATATGAACATACAATTTCGGGTGCCTGATGTTTAAACAGTAGAAGAAAGCCCTGGTTCCCTGATTCCTTCGAAAGAATACAGCTACCACCAGCATCAGAGTGTAATTTATAATCATTATTTATTATCACCAACAAACGTATCCTTTCTTCCTTGTCGGTGGATACTAAGTTACGTGAGGATGCTCCATTTCTTTCACTCTTTGAAAATATTGTTGCGACGCGAATGTGAATTCCGATAGAAGTAACAAAAGAACATTGTGCTGTTGATTTTTATATTTGGGTAATCATCGAGAAAGTTACAGCAAAACTGTGTTGTGAAATTAATGTGCTGCTGTTGCAACAAAACGCTGAAATGAATTTTTCTTTCTCAGCTTCAACAAACAAACCGTAGCATTTGGTGAATAATTAAAAATATTGAACGTTTTCAAGAAGAGAAAATGTTTATAAACTGTTAAAAGATAGCTTTAAGTCCTATTCCATACTGTAATTCCATTTCTTTGGGAACTGTCACACGAAAAGTTACTGGAAAGCCATCAATTTCAATCGTCATTCGATACACCTCATTATTGTACAATCAAGCAATGATTTTTTAGATTTACAACATTACGTGTGTGTTTTTGCAATATACCCTGCTGATTTGATCCCTTTCGGATCTTCTGAGTTCTGCCCAGACGTAATAATTTAACTGAAAAGAAAATAAGGGTGAAAAAGTCGCATGCCAGCCCCTAGGGTTAAAAACCTTTTTTTCATAGAAAATTACACTGATGTCAATCTGGTACTTGAGATACCATCGGCAAGGAGCTAACATTGAAAGGAGGTGAACGTAACTCCCCGACAAACATTTGAATCAACAGATTATAATTAGCTACGCCCGAAGCGATAATTAAAGTTGCATTTTTCTTTCCAGTATCGGCGGAAGTAACAATACAACAATACCAAATTTCTGAATAAGATTGAATTTTCTACGGTATATAAGAGATAAGTTAGAGTGCATTACATTGCGACAGCTGATGCTGGTTTCTTTTTTCACGTTTGCTGGACTGCTATGTGACATTCATTCGTGACGTATTTATTTGTGCCGGTCTGCAGTTCAATTGCAACACAGAGTGATTCAAAGTGAATGATTTTTAGGCTTTCATGTATGACATGCGTATATAAATTCACATAACGGCTTAGAAAGTGGTATAGAATGCATCACGTTTCTCATCAAACAGTTAAGGGAACTGGGGAAAATTTGTTTGACGCATGTATTTGTAAAAGAATGTTGTTCAATTTTATTTTTTTATAAAGAAGAAAATAGGTATGGAATTCACCAAAAATTTGGAAAATTTTCTCAAGGCCCGGAGGGTCGAATGTCAATGTCAATCGATCCAGCTCGACAAACTGAGCAAATGTCTGTAAGTGTGTGTGTTAAATCAAGTGTGTGTTTGTGAAATTCTCAGAGAATGTGCTGTAGGTTTCAGATCTGATGTTTACTTTCCGAGTTATAGAAACTCTTATGTCAAAATTTATAGTTTTTTGACAATGGCTGCCACAGTTGACCTTGAAAACTAAACATGGTTTCAAATTTAGAAACCTTATCGTAATACAAGTCATAGATTGTAATAAACCGTCAACTATTCATGGAAAAAAAATTTGGTATCCTACATTTTTGGAATATTGTATCCAATAGTAGGGGTTTTGAACAAAGCACGATTAAATGACGCTTGCAACCAAAATTACATACAATTTTTAATACAAACGTAAAATCTGAGTGATTTAAAGATTATATACTCTTTAGCATAGTATTTTGGCTTGGTTTGTTTTTAGCACGATTTTGGCAACATAATTGTTTGATTGTGACGTGTAAAACTTTATTGAAAATTATGTATTATCTTCGAATTCAAAGTGATAACTCAAACATTCTTATAACTCAATCGATTGTAACTGTCTTAAACTATGACTACCAAAAATCGAAATTTTAAATTCACTCAAATATATTCAAAAACCTGTTTTAATCCACCTAGTGGTGTAATGATGCCTTTCTCATACATAATACCACCATATTCTATTCAAAATTTTTCTATTCGATTTTTGAAAGAAACCAAGGAGTTGTTTGTACATTTACTAGTATAGCATACAGTATGAAACAGTGCTTTGCTCGCAATGGTCATCCTTAAGAAAACGAAGTGGGTTCACTATTAGGTAGATGGGGTAAAACGCATGCCCTAAGGAAATGTAGCTATATCTTAACTATAGAGAATAACACGGAAGAGTTTCATGCATGATTATCTTCCGTAATCATTATTTCTCAAAATTACTTACAAATACTCGCTGAATGCATTGAAAAATACATGAAATATCTTATTTTCCAAAACCCTTAAAAAATGTCTATTGAAATATATGCGGGTCATGACGCCCGATCGTGAAAAACATAAAAAATATACATTTTAAATTACGCGAAGTGACGATTATTTGAACATAGAGGCAGAATGATCTTAAACAACGGGTAAACATCCATGATAGCAACGGATTAAAGCTCATGACAACCACGGGGCAATATGCACCCTCATAAAGCTTCTTCATCTTATTTAAAGAAAGATTTAGACTTTTCGTTGACGAAATATTTGTCAGGTGGGAGATTGTGCACTATTATTCATTCAAAAGATAACTTATGGATAATTTTTGTAAGCGAATTCTCGAGCATTTTACCTTACACAATTCGGGTCGTTTTGCCCCCAAAAATATGAGACGAAAACACATCGTCTGTATTAGAACTAATTTTAGAAACCCGAATGATTGACAAAGAAGTTCACTGATTACATAATTAAAATCATCTTCCTCACTCTAGAAAATTATTATGGAACGAACATAAAAAAAATACTTGTAACATAGACAAAATCGGTTTTTTTTTAAGTTTTTCCAGATATAATTAATCCATCGCTACCAAAATTTTATAGTAATCTGTTATAATGGCGAACTTTCAGTTTCATTAATATTTCAGTGAAAAAAATGGTAACTTTTGAGAAAAGCAAAAGGTGCATACCTCGGAGGTGCGTTTTAACCCATCTTCGCCTATATGCACTTCCAGCACCGGAACCCGAGAACCGGTATAATCGAAGTCGGTTCCTACGGCCACCAACTAACATGACGTACAAACGCTATTAGTTTTTATTCAAATTTTGGAGATTTTATACAATTTTGCCATCGCACTCTAAATAACGATTTCAATATTTGTTGTATCCGTAAACATGAAGTAATTTTTGGTAGGACCATAAGACCTTTCATTTGAGCCTAAGATTGGGAATAACGGTTTTGAGTCCAGTTTACAACATTTTTTACGGTTTTTGTTCCGCCGGTTTAAGTGGTGGTGTACAGTATTGAACACACTTTACCCTATAACTCCGGAACCGGATGAAATTCAGGAATTCCGTATGGGACCAGAAGACCTCTCATTTGAATCTAAGTTTGTGGACATCGGTCAAACCATAGCTGAGAAAAGTGAATGGGATTTTGGTATATATGTCCACTATTTCCGGTGCTTCGGTAATTCGGAACCGAATACCGGGAACCAGGATAGCCGGAACCGGTTTGTTTAATTGCCTTCTGATAATAACTACTGATCTGTGTAGTTTTGAGACCAGTTTAGGAAATTTTTTACGTTTTTTGTTTCGCCGGTTTAAGTGACGTTGTTTAATATTGAACACACTTTACCTCCGGAACCGGAAGTCGGATCTGGATGAAATTCAGGAATTCTTTATGAGACGTATCATTTGCATCTAAGTTTTTCAAAATCGGTTCAACCATCTCTGAGAAAAACTAGTGAGATTATTTGACACACACATACACACTCATACACACACACACACACACACACACACACACACACACACACACACACACACACACACACACACACACACACACACACACACACACACACACACACACAGGTTGCATAACCTTTCTATATGAGAAAAACAAAAATGTGAAATTTTTGAAATTGCCCTGTTTATTTTAACACATGTTTTGCCTTATTTATTTTAATAAAGAAAACGATTACCGTTCTTTCTAGCCACGAATTTTTTTTCATGGGGGTACATGAAATTTTCGAAATCGGCAAAAAATTTTTGTATGCCAAAAGTTTTAGAATTGCATGAAACGTCAAGATTTAGTGTCATCTCGAAAATTTTTTTTTTGAAAATATGGACTTTCTGGGACTTAGTAAAAATGTCAAAATTTTTCTAAGTCCCAGAAAGTCGATTTTTTTCAACAAAAAAATCCACTTTTACCTAAACAGAAATGAAAACAAAAAAAAATGCTTTGTGACACTTGATCGGTTTTCGCAATCGCCTGATGAAAATTTTTCGAAAACGTCTGGTCCTACATCAAGCAGAAGCTCTGTGAAAACGTGTGTACATGTTGAAGCAGCTTTCCCGACAAATCGACTCATTTAAAAGGCGCTTCCCCTCGAGTATGCCGAAAATTAAGTGGAAAGTATTCATCGGAGATGAAAAAACAATTTACATGTGTAGGAGTTATACTAATTCTATACATCAATTGGTCCCGGGTTGACGGTTCATTGCATAGGACACTGGTTTTACAAACCAGTTGTCGTATGTTCGAGCCCAGACCTGGAAGGATTCGTAGTGTCAGTAGAATCGTAGCACCAGCCATGCAATGGTTCTGTACACTCTGAATTGGCTGCGAAGTATTTTTGTTTAAATCCCGATATTCCAGCACTTAATGACAACGCGTTTCAGCATGACTATAACGATAATCAAATCTGGATCTATTACCAAAACGTACGAGGTTTAAGGACAAAGGTTGATGATATTTTCCTGGCTACGCATGACTGCTGTTACGACGTCATCATTCTGACGGAAACTGGACTTGACGACCGAATAAACTCGTTACAACTTTTTGGAAACTCATTTAACGTGTTTCGTTGTGATAGGAGGCCAGAAAATAGTAACAAAAGGAGTTTTGGCGGCGTTTTGATCGCCGTTTCACAAGCGCACTCATGCTCATTAATCGAAACTGTGAATGGTCGTTATCTAGAGCAAGTGTGTGCTAGTGCCACCGTGCGAGGCAAAAAACTGCAGATCTGTGCTGTTTACATTCCTCCCGATAAAAGTCAAGACGTTGGTATTATTGATGCGCACATTTGTTTCTGTATCGGAGATAATCAGTAAATCATCACCCAATGATATTGTTTTGGTGTGTGGTGATTTCAATCAGCCGCGCATTGTGTGGACGTATGGAATCGATGGAAATATCAATTCGGGTTCCTCTCAGCTCACCGCTGCTAGCACCGCTTTGATCGACGGTATGGATTATTTGAACCTTTCCCAAGCAAACAAACAAAAGAATCACAACGGACGTGTTCTCGATCTGGTTTTTGGCCCTGCCGAGCAGCAATTGAATATAAATAATTGTACTGCTCCACTGCTACCCGTTGACCTTCATCACCCTCCCTTGACAATATCATTTTCAAATAACCGTGATGAAGATATTAGTCGTGCTACTCCTTTGAATAAATCGAGAGCGTTAAACTACAGGAGAATTAATTTTGATGTTTTGATTGAGTTTCTTCGAAACATAAATTGGGAACCTCTCAAGGAGCACGATCATTCAGTAAAAACCATTCAAGCGAAGAGGTTGTGTTTCGATTGTACTGGCTCGTGAGTTAACGGCTGCTACCGAGACAATTCTAAGCTTCAGGTAGTTAAACTGCCCATAGCAAACGCAATATTCGGGGCGTTTCCCGACTGGAAAGCTAGCAACGAAGGCCATCCCGTTCATACGCACAGAGGTGTAGAGACACAGAGGTGCGAGAGCATAGAAGTGACGAGTCACAGAGGTGCCATCGCATAAAGGTGCGAAGACGAAGGGGTGCAAAGGCACAGAGGTGCTAAAGCAACCCAGTGCTGATCTACCAGGTACCAGAATTTGTACGCTGCGTAGGATCAAAAGAGACGGCATATATCGCGAGGTGCTACACTGCAAGCATCGCATTTGATCGCCACCAAGAGCAAAAGCACTGTACCTGGGGTCAGGTACAGCAAGTGCAGTGGTGTTCACAACGACGGCAGAGCAACTGAGATAGCAGTAAACGACAGAAGACTGCCAATTGGAAACAGCAAAAGACTGCCAATTGGAAATCGTTGGAAGAGCTTCACGTCGTTCTTCACGATAAAGGAACAGAGACATCAGCTACAAGGTAGATTTAATTTAATTTATTTTTTATTTCTTATATCTGAAATTTTACTAAACATAAGTTTTTATTTTGGTATTATTAATTTACAAAAAAAATTTAATGTAATGGATGATCTCATGGAAGATCATCCGAATCCGATTCCGGATACTAGTAAAAGTTTAAATACTCCGAGGGCTAAACATTATCCACAGGGTACCACTGGGCCATGGATAGTCTATCTTCGAAAAAAAGAAAAGATTTTAAACTTGATGCAAATTACAAAGGATTTGACATCACATTTCTCTGAAGTTAAAGAAATCTGTAAGGTTAATAGAGATAAAATTCGAGTTGTAGTTAACGACTTGAAACAGGCAAACGATATTGTAACCTGTAAATTATTTGCTATTGAATATCGAGTTTACATTCCATCGAAGGAGGTAGAAATTGACGGTGTTGTGACTGAAGCAAGTCTGACAGCAGATGATTTACTTAAAAATGGAGTTGGCCGTTTTAAAAACTCCATGCTTGAGGGAGTTAAGATACTCGAGTGCAAACAATTGTACTCAGCATCTATTGTCGATGGAAAAAAGTCTTATCGTCCCTCAGATTCGTTTCGCGTAACATTTGCCGGATCTGCATTGCCTAGCCATGTCTATATCGATAAAATTCGTCTTCCTGTTCGGCTTTTCGTACCGCATGTTATGAATTGCACGAACTGTAAAAAATTCGGACATACAGCTACTTACTGTAGTAATAAGTCCAAATGTATCAAATGTCAAGGGCCTCATAAGGATAATCTTTGCGATAAAGATGTTGAAAAATGTGTTTATTGTGGGGAAAGCCCTCATGATGATCTTTCAGTGTGCGCTGCATTTAAGCTGCGTAAAGACAAAATGAAGCTTTCTTTAAAAGCACGGTCTAAGCGCACATATGCAGAAATGCTCAAAACGGTCATACATGTCTCCCCTTTGGAAACCGAAAACGGTTTTTCAAATCTTGCGGAGCCAGAGGAATCTGACTCTGACGGAAATAGTGAAGATACCTCGTTTGTCACTCCTCAAGGGTCTGTTAAGAGGAGATTAACAAACCACAAAATACCAAAAAAGACACCTAAAATTATACCTTCAAAAAAAGATCCCCGTGTTAAAGCTAAAAAGCCAAATTTAAAACCAAAAACTGTGCCTCCTGGTTTGTCAAATTCACAAACCAATCCAGGAACTAGCTCAAGAAAAGACAATAATCCAGTGGGCTCCATTTCACATTCACCAACAGGATTACTGAAATTTTCGGAAATTGTAGAATGGATTTTCGCTGCATTCAATATTTCTGAACCTCTAAAGACCATCATAACAGCATTCCTTCCAATAGCTAGAACTTTTTTGAAACAGTTATCAGCTCAATGGCCAGCTCTTACAGGTTTTGTATCATTTGATGGATAATTTATCATCCGCCGCAAATGATTCAATCACTGTCCTGCAGTGGAATTGTCGAAGCATCATGCCAAAACTTGATTCATTTAAAGTTTTGTTGCATAGTCAAAAATGTGATGTATTTGCTTTGTGCGAAACATGGCTTACATCAAACATAGCCTTAAATTTTAATGACTTTAACATTATACGTCTCGACAGAGACTCCCCGTATGGTGGAGTGCTTTTAGGAATTAAGAAATGTTATTCCTTTTATAGATTAAACATTCCTTCGACTTCTAGTATAGAAGTTGTTGCTTGTCAAATAAACATTAAAGGAAAGGACATTTGCATTGCTTCGGTATATATTCCTCCAAGAGCTCAAGTTGGACAACGACAGCTTAATGAAATTGTCGAAGCCCTTCCTGCTCCACGTTTGATTTTAGGAGATTTCAATTCGCACGGAATGATGTGGGGTTCCGTTTACAATGATAGCAGATCATCTCTAATATATAATATTTGCGACAATTTTAGCATGACGGTACTAAATATGGGTAGCATGACACGGATCCCAAGACCTCCTGCACGTCCAAGTGCATTAGATTTATCTCTTTGTTCGACTTCAATTCGACTAGATTGCACCTGGAAAGTATTTCCTGATTTACATGGTAGCGATCATTTACCAATCATCATCTCAATTAGCAGTAACAAAGGCATTGCTAATTCAGTTAATATTCCATATGATTTGACAAAAAATATTGACTGGATTAAATACCAAAGTAATATTTCAAGTGTCTTAACTTCAATGGAAGAGCTTCCCCCACTTGAAGAATATGACTTCCTCGTTTGTTCGATTCTGGAGGCCGCAGAACAAGCCCAAACCAAACGATTTCTTGGTCCATCGTCTAACAGAAGACCTCCAAATCCTTGGTGGGACAAAGAGTGCTCAGATGCTAAACACGCGAAACAAAATGCTTTCAAGACGTTTTTAAAACGAGGAGGAGGAACTCCTCAGAATTTTGAAAAATTCTTGGTTTTAGAAACCAAGTACAAGAACATACTTCGGGTTAAGAAATGCAGCTATTGGAGACATTTTGTGGAAGGTTTGTCAAGAGAAACCTCAATGAGCACTCTTTGGAATACGGCCAGACGAATGAGGAATCGTAACGTAGGAAATGAGAGTGAGGAGTACTCGAATCGATGGATATTTGATTTTGCGAGGAAAGTTTGTCCAGATTCCGTTCCTACGCATAGCATTGTTAGGGAGTCTTCTTCAAATGATGATTCCATTGATAGCCCCTTTTCAATGATGGAATTTTCCATAGCACTCATGTCTTGTAACAATAACGCTCCTGGATTGGACAGAATTAAATTCAACTTGGTGAAGAATCTGCCCGACCTCGCAAAAAGACGTTTGTTGGAATTGTTCAACAAGTTTCTTGAGCAAAATATTGTTCCACCTGACTGGAGACAAGTGAAAGTTATCGCCATTCAAAAGCCGGGGAAACCAGCTTCCAATCACAACTCATATAGACCCATTGCGATGTTGTCCTGCATCAGAAAATTGTTCGAAAAAATTATTCTACGACGTCTCGACACTTGGGTCGAGACGAACGGTTTGTTGTCAGATACTCAGTTTGGCTTCCGTAGAAATAAAGGGACGAATGATTGCCTTGCATTACTTTCGTCTGACATCCAAATTGCCTTCGCTCAAAAGCAACAAATGGCATCTGTATTTTTAGACATTAAAGGAGCATTTGATTCAGTTTCCATTGATGTTCTTTCAGACAAGCTCCACCAACATGGACTCCCAGCGGTTATAAATAATTATTTGCACAACCTTTTGTCAGAGAAACGCATGCATTTTTCACATGGCGATTTGGCAACAATCAGAATTAGCTACATGGGTCTCCCGCAAGGCTCATGCCTCAGTCCGCTCCTCTATAATTTTTACGTGAATGACATTGACAGCTGTCTAGTAACCCCATGTACACTAAGACAATTGGCAGATGATGGCGTGGTTTCAGTTACTGGATCCAAAGCTATTGATCTGCAAAAACCATTGCAAGATACCTTAGATAAATTGTCCGTTTGGGCTGTTCATCTTGGTATCGAATTCTCTGCGGAGAAAACAGAGCTGGTCGTCTTTTCAAAAAAGCATGATCCCGCGCAACTTCAGCTTCATATGATGGGAAGAATAATCGAACAGGTTTTGACTTTCAAATACCTCGGGGTGTGGTTTGATTCCAAATGCACGTGGGGAGGACACATTAGGTATCTGATAACGAAATGCCAACAAAGAGTAAATTTTCTTCGAACAATAACAGGGTCTTGGTGGGGTGCTCATCCGCAAGATCTAATAAAATTGTATCAGACAACGATACTTTCAGTGATGGAATATGGATGCGTTTGTTTTCGTTCCGCTGCAAATTCTCATATTATCAAACTTGAGCGAATTCAGTACCGTTGTTTGCGAATTGCTTTAGGCTGCATACATTCGACACATACAATGAGTCTTGAAGTTCTGGCGGGAGTTCTTCCATTAAAAGATCGATTTTGGGAGCTTTCATCACGCCTGCTAATAAGATGTGATGTGCTGAATCCCATGGTAATTAATAATTTCGAACGACTAGTCGAGCTTCGATCTCAAACAAAATTCATGACAGTATATTTTAACCATATGTCACAGGAAATCAACCCTTCAAGATATATTCCTATCCGTGTCAGCCTCCTAAATGTACCTGACTCAACTTTATTTTTCGACACATCCATGCAGCGCGAAGTGCGTGGAATCCCGGACCACCTACGCTCTATGGAAATCCCAAAAATATTTTCAAGTAAGTTCAGGCATATTAACTCTGAGAAAATGTTTTACACGGACGGATCGCGAATGGAAGAAGCGACAGGGATTGGTATGTTCAACAATAATGTTTCGGCCTCATTCAAGCTTCAAGAACCTGCATCTGTTTATATAGCAGAGTTAGCAGCAGTTCATTATAGCTTGAATGTAATCGTCACATTATCTCCAAACCATTATTTCCTCTTCACAGATAGTCTGAGTGCAATTGAAGCCATTCGCTCAAACGCTGCTGGCAAAAATGAACCGTTTTTCTTGGGTAAAATAAAACAGTGTCTGAACGACATATTGAATAATAATTATCTAATCACAATAGTTTGGGTTCCGGCTCATTGCTCCATTCCAGGCAATGAAAGAGCCGATATTTTAGCCAAACGTGGTGCTATTGAGGGTGAAATTTATGAGAGACCGATTGCTTTCAACGAATTCTATAGCGCGTCTCGCCAAAGAACACTTGCCAGCTGGCAAGCTTCTTGGGATAAAGATGATCTGGGTCGGTGGATGCACTCAATTATTCCTAAAATATCGACAAAGGCATGGTTCAGGGGACTGGATGTGAGTAGAGATTTCATTCGTGTGATGTCCAGACTCATGTCCAATCACTACACGTTAGATGCACATCTCCTTCGAATTGGACTTTCCGAGACTAATCATTGTGCTTGCGGCGAAGGTTACCGCGATATTGACCATGTTGTTTGGACATGCGTGGAGTTTCGTGATGTCAGATCTCAACTAATAAATTCCTTGCGTACCCAAGGTAGACTATCCAATGTCCCAGTTCGCGACATTCTTGCTTGTCGTGACCTTCCATACATGAAACTTCTTTATCATTTCATTAAATCCATTGGAGTTCCAATTTAAATTTTATTTTATGTTAAACTGTTTTCTCTTCCATGAGTTCAACCAATAGCCAACTATAGGATATTGAATATAAGTGGTGAACTGATACAAACAATCCTGAAATAGTTATAAGATCATGTACAAAATAAATGTATTTTATTTAATGTAATTTAAAATAGCAACTCGCTTGATAAAAACAGTGTTTAGATTAACTAATGAGTACCAACATACTAATATGATATTCGAAATGTATTAGGTTTAAACTACTATGTATTGTGGATGCCACGGCGAAGAAAAACTTATGTATATTGCCTATGAAATAAACGTATTTATGAAAAAAAAAAAAGGAGCACGATCATGTGGATGATATGGCCGTGCAGTTTCGAGATCTTTTGTTGGAGTGGTTAAACTTAAATTTACCTTTGGTAAAGTGAGCGAATTCTCCTCCGTGAGCAAATTCTCGTCTTTGAGCTCTGAGACGTGAACGGAATTCATGGCAGCGTAAACACCGTCGTTGGCGTTCTACTGAAACTAAGAAAAACTTCAAAAAGTCTAGCGATGAATATCGTTTACTGAAAACCGGATTGTACAAAGCTTATGTTATGCGAGTGCAGAATGACTTACGACGGAACCCTTAAAAATTCTGGAGCTTCGTCAACTCGAAACGAAAATGCTCGTCAATTCCTCTAAACGTTTGTTTTGATGGGGTAGAATCCACTTGTACATTTGATTCTTGTGAACTGTTTGCTAGTTTCTTCGCATCTGTTTTTGCTAACAGTACCGCCTCTGCCACGCAGGCTGAAACTGCCGCAAGGGACATTCCTGTTAATCTAGTGGATTTAAGCATATTTGCAATCACTCCGGATATGATCGTCACCGCTGCGAAAAGGTTGAAAAAGTCATACTCTACTGGACCTGATGGTATTCCAGCAGTAGTTTGTAGTCGATGCGACCACGTCTTGACTGATCCTTTGTGTGTGATATTCAATAAGTCGTTCGAGCAAGGCATATTTCCGACAATCTGGAAACAGTCTTATATGTTCCCAGTATTCAAAAGTGGCGATCGCCTAAATGTACGAAGTTACCGTAAACCCTCTGGATTTACCACCGTACCCTGACCGCTGTCGTCTGATTGGCCTGGAATCGTTAGAGCGACGAAGAAAGATGCAGCAAGCGTTACCAGTGGCTAAAGTAATCAATGGCGATATTGATTCACCAAAATTGTTATCTCTTCTTGACTTCCGTGCTTCTCAGCGATCTCTACGCTCGACGAGTCTACTTCAACTAAGATTTCATCGTACTACTTTCGGACAACATGAACTAATGACAGCATGTATACGTGCATTTTCCAAAGTTGAGCATTTCTTTGAATTTGGTGAACTTCATGTTATTCATTAAGACTTTTAATTATCAGATGGATTATTTTAACAAATAAACAAATAAACAAATATATCAATTGGCCATGTATCAATTGGAATAGAAAATCTGTTTTGGTCTAGGAGTACAAAACCCAACTTTCTCTGGATCAATGTAAGAAAATGCTAATAATCAATAGGATGAATCCGAATTTATTGAAATTTATTTAAAGGTGTTTATCGCGATAACAGTGCATCGCATCGTAATGCTTCGCTTTCCGCGTCCACTCTGACAGCAACCTTAGGCAAGCGTATTTAAGAAACATGTTACGTAGGGTGCTTCCAGCAGGGATTTTTATCACGATTATTTATCATTTTATCACAGCAGTCACATTGTTTTTAATTCTCGCTAGATTTGAATTCTTAAAATAACATTTTGAATAATTGATGTCTGGCCAAAAATACACAATCCATAAGGTAATTGAAAGACAAACATCCATTTGAAACATTTTTATTCCTTCACCACCGAATGGATTATACCTTTCCAGAAAAAGACGCTCGAAAGAAATGTTCTTGGACTTTAAAATGTTCCTGAAGCCTAGAAAATGAGAATATCTATCCTCTTTTCCGAATTTCACGAAGAAAAACAACCCCCAATTAACCGAAGCCCACTGAATTGCACTGTAAATATTTACCGTTGTCTCTTCGCTTGGGTCTTTCTTCGCCTTTCTGACACGTTGCATTGAAACAACTAAACCCACAGCTTCTCGATTTTAAATCCGCGACCAAAAAAAAACATCCGCGTTCTTGAAACACTTTTAGGACAATTTAAATGTGGTTTGTTGTAATATTTTCCTTCGCCCATCCGCACCAGTATTTCTTTCCGCATGACCCACAAGTATGTGAAAATGGCCAAAGGCTTGAGCACGTCCCATGGATCCTTTTAGGAAAAACAGATAAAACGGAACGAAAAAGAAACGCTTTGGCACCTACCCAATTTCGGTACTAGAAAGTGGTTTCACGCACTTTGGCTCAGTAGAGGATCGTAGGACAAACATTTCAAAATTGAACTACTACTTGCTGGACGGTAGTAGCGATGGAATTTATTACCGTGTTTAGTGATTACTGTGAACTATGTGGATGGTCCTGTAAGCTGCAAGCAAAGAATTATTAAATTTACAGGTGATGCAAATCTATATATGACACAATTCATAGAACATAATCCGTAAAACGACTGAATTTTACAAGATATACAAACATACGCCCACATTTCAAGCAAACGTGTAAATTTACATGTTTTAGTACCTAAAAGTATGTCGGAATAATTATAATATAAGTTATATTCACTGTAAAATTGAGTTAGTTTTGACGATCATATATGTCGGTCTCAGAAGACGTAAATTTACACGATTTTTTCTGGGTGTGTTCGTTGTGTTTTCAGCTTGACGAGCCGAAATTTTTTTCTTTAATAATATATTTAATAATGCACGCTGCCTTAACTCTAGGATGCCGAGGGTGTTTCTTAACTGTACTTAAGACTAGGATAATTTCATTAATAATAACGTTGTTATTTTTGGTTCACATAGTCGTATGCTGATAATCGCAACTCTTGGGGATCCAGGTCGGTAGTTGCTGATGGAATGGCTATTATATGGGCATTGTCCAAATGACATAAGGACTTGTCGATGGTGGTCATATTATTTGGTTCCTGTTGGTCCGCGGGAAACACCCCCAGGGTACGAAAACCCGACGAGTGACCCGCATGTTGGAAATCTGATTAGTTAGTATGATTTGTCGGAATGTTTAAGGTATCGTATCGCCACTTGCAAAGCAGCGCTTCGCCAATTTTTAAGAAGTCTTAAAATAATATGTCATACGAAAAGAATCGTTCGAGAAGTATTCATAATTTACTTGAAAGGTAGGCAAACTGTGTCCTAATCGATTTAAAAAAACGTTCAGAATCTCCTGAAAACTGGGTGTTTCTTTTTCGAAAGAAAAACAGTACAGGGTGTTGCGATGAAAAATTAGTGGGTCTCAACTAGACCCTTATTGCCTTTCTTATATATAAAGGCAATGCAATCACTGTGAAATGTCTCTGTGTGTATGTGTGTATGTAATAAAATTGTGCATTCGATTTTTTTCAGAGATGGCTAGACCGATTTTCACAAACTTATTTTCAAATGAATTTTATCCGGATTCAACTTCCAGTTCGGGGGCAACGAAGTAAAATGTGAAAAACCTGGTTTAATCCAGCTAGTGGTGTAATGATGCCTTTCTCACACACACAGACATTGTTCAGCTCGATGAACTGAGTCGAATGGTATATGACACTAGTCGGTTTTTCAAGTGATTGCATAACCTTTCTATATGAGAAAGGCAAAAAAGGAAAAAGGTGCACTCGATTTTCTTAGGAACCGTTGAACCGATTTTCTTTAACGCAAATAACGCCTGCCATTGAATTTTGTATGGATCCGACTTCCGGTTCCGGAGTTATGTGGTATGTGCGAAATGCGCAGAATGAGCTAAAAGAGTGCAATCCTTTAAGTATTAAAATTTCATTTTAAGGAGCGTGTTTTATATATGACACGGATAAATTGAGCCAAATATATTCAAATAGCCATATACTTCTTCAATTGGGCAGGTATTGTTAGTTTATGACCAAATACGTTGACTTTGGGTATATCGTTCCTGATTCCGGAAGTACCGGAAAAGTGCTCGTGTTCTCCAAAACGGATACAGCTTATCCGATCTTTGCAAGCTCAGATTCAAATGAAATGTATTATGTTTTCATAAGATGACGTAGAATGTTATCCAGCTTCCGGTTACGGAAATACAGGGTAGTGTGTATAAAATTGCAACATATAATTTTAAGCGATAATGCAAAAAACGTCAACGCTCAAATACGGAACTCTCCATTTGGACCGAAAATGCAAAAAAAAACGAAGAATTCTTATTCATTTTGGTCAAAACTGTTCAAAATTGAAAAGCTATGCTAGTGTGCGCCCAAAGAAACTTTTTTGTTGTTATTCATTATTCAAAGAAAAGTTTTCTGAAGAATCCTATAGTAATTATAATGAAAACATGAAAATATTACACAGTTAGGTGGATTGAAATAGGTTTTATTCGCTAGTTGCTAGAGCTAGTTGTAGAATCATGCCTAGTGTGTAATTTTTACATTTTCTCTCAAATTATTTATGGGTTTGCGAAAAATAATTTCAACACTTGTCTGGTACCCTTGGCATCTTAGAGCTTAAGCAGTGTGCTTTAAAAAATTATATTATTGAATAGACAAAATCAACACTTGTTTGTCTCATACACAAAGTTCCCGCATATCAGTCCCAAAGTTTCCGCATATCAGTTGAAACAATGACAACAAAAGAATGACAACGAAACTGCAGAACGCGGTTATATCACATCAACGGCTTTGGAAAATTCATCATCGAATATGCAATATAATGAGTTGGTTGTAGTAAATAGGAATGCTTGCTCACTCACGAGCAAAACTGCTGAATTATCCGATTTTCTTCAAGAGAAGAATGACGATATTGCTATTTTAACTGAAATTCTTCTTAAACCTGGAATTTCTATTTTTATTTCCAATTACAGAATACACCAGCTCGACAGGACCCTATAACTACCAGAGGAGGGGGAGTTGCACTTGCCATTAGCTGATGGCTATTATTCTTTGCTGAAATTTTTAACAGGTACTGGAAGCTTGGCTACTTCCCTTCAATGTGGAAGTTAGCTAAAGTTATCCCAGTTTTTTTTTTCATAAATACGTTTATTTCATAGGCAATATACATAAGTTTTTCTTCGCCGTGGCATCTACAATACATAGTACTTTAAACCTAATACATTTCGAATATCCTATAAGTATGTTGGTATTCATTAGTTAATCTAAACACTGTTTTTATCAAGCGAGTTGCTATTATAAATTACATTAAATGAAATACATTTATTTTGTACATGATCTTATAACTATTTCAGGTTTGTTTGTATCAGTTCATCACTTTTATTTAATATAAGATAGCTGGCTATTGGTTGAACTCATGGAAGAGAAAACAATCTAACATAAAATAAAATTTAAATTGGAACTCCAATGGACTTAATGAAATAATAAAGAAGTTTCATGTAAGGAACGTCACGACAAGCAAGAATGTCGCGAACTGGGACATTGGATAGTCTACCTTGGGTACGCAAGGAATTTATTAGTTGAGATCTGACATCACGATACTCCACGCATGTCCAAACAACATGGTCAATATCGCGGTAACCTTCGCCACAAGCACAATGATTAGTCTCGGAAAGTCCAATTCGAAGGAGATGTGCATCTAACGTGTAGTGATTGGACATGAGTCTGGACATCACACGAATGAAATCTCTACTCACATCCAATCCCCTGAACCATGCCTTTGTCGATATTTTAGGAATAATTGAGTGCATCCAATCCCAGTTTTGAAATCGGGGAAAGATCCTTTCTTTTCAAGAGCTATCGGCCCATCAGATTACTCTCTGCCCTATCACAGCTGTTTGAAAAGTCAATACAAAGGCGAATTATTGCTTTCACTGATGAACAGGATATATTACTGGAAGAACAGTTTGGGTTCCGGAAAGGAAGATCCACCATCCACCATTCAAAAATCGTTCAAAAATGCAGCATACTCATTAGGTTCTGTATCCGCTGATTTGTAGAACATCTAAACTGTGCCTGAAGAATTAGATGGCTGTCTATAAACAATTCATCTACCCCGCAATTGAATACGCAGTCCCTATTTGGCGAGGCTGTGCACGAACGCACAAACTTAGGCTTCAGCGCATTCGAAGTAAGATCTTAAAAATGATTCTCAATCTGCCCCCTTGGACAAGGGCTAGTGAACAATACTGCACGAAATTTAAAGAGAGGTTCTCAATCTCTGTAGAACAAATAATTCAAAATTTGTACGTATTAGGTTAGGGATAGTTATAAGTAGCTAGATATTTTATTAATAATTAAAATAAATATTATGATTAAACATTAGTATGTAAAACAAGAGTAACTAAACAAAGATGGAAGGCCAAAGGATCAAAACACTTATACTTAACATTTGTTTCATTTAGTAAAAAACATTCAAACGGAGAGATTGTGTTTCGATTGTACTGGTTGCTACCGAGACAACTCTAAGCTGCAGATAGATAACCTAAAAAGCAAAGTCTCGGCATTACATTCCTTTTGTGGAATTTGGCCTTTCTGTTTCAACAGACTTCGCAGGCAATTCTTAGCGTACAGAATCATTGCATGGCTAGTAGTACTACGATCCTACTGACACTATGAATCTTTCCACAGGTCGGGGCTCGAACTGGCTTGTAAGACCAGCGCCGTATGCTATGAACCGTCAACTCGGGCGTAGATAACCTGCTGATGCTAATTGCAAAGGCAATATTGTTTGTGTGTGTGTGTATGTAACGTTTCCGGAAATATAGAGTAAAGTGTCTTAAAAATTTTATACCTTCTCTGAAAAGGGCGAAAAACCGTAAAAAGTTTTCTAAATCGACCTCAAATCTTCTTCAATTGATAGTTTTTATCAATAGACGGTCAAACAAACCGATTTCGGTTTTTCTTTTAAGAATCGAAGAAAACTATTTTGAAGAATACTACATTATTACATCACTAGGTGGATTTAAACAGGTTTTAGAATAAACGTTTCTTCGACTTCTAGTATAGAAGTGGTTGCTTGTCAAATAAACATTAAAGGAAAAGGCATTTTTATAGCTTCGGTATATATTCCTCCAAGATCTTAGCCCAACTATGTAGCGACAAGAGCACGAGCATGTTTTTTATGTGATACTGGTTAAGATTTTAACTTACAACTTTTGTATTGATTCAGATAGCTATCGGTCGGTTTTCCCAACGTAATGATAACGAAAATGCAACCTAAAACATTTGTTGGCTTGAATATGGCGATATTACTATGGAATCGCAAGAAGTGTGTTACCTTTTTTGTATCAATCAACATGAGTTTTCCACGTGAATATTCTTCGTTGTGTTTAATTTTCATGAAAATATTTTAATGACCGTCGTTGTAAATGAATTGTAATTAAAATGTTGAAACTGCAACACGAATCGATGACAGAAATTGTATAAACCTTAAAATTATTCCTTTCAATCTAAACGTGTGACAATCGATTGAGCATTCCATAAGATGTAGAAATGAGTTCCTCTTAAACGTTTTTGTGTTCATTATGGTACTTCCAGAAATGGTATTCAGATACCAGCATAACCAAAAATAGTTCGTTTGTCCATGAATTAGTATGACGAATAAATTGAAACAGTTTTGAGCCCAACTTTGAAGACTTTTTAGTATCGTCATCTTCTCTAACGGTTTGAATTCTAAAAACGTGCTTAATCCACCTAGTAGTGAGATGATACCTTTTTTATCAATCCACATGTGTTTTTTGCATGAATATTCTTCGGTGTTTAAGTTTTCATGACATTATTCTAATGTCCGTCGTTTTAAATGGCAATTTGAGATTTCAATCACTCATTACTCTGTAATGTCGAAACTTCAAATCGGAAATCTAAAAGTATAACAATTGATTAAACATTCCATGATATGTCGAAGTAATTTCCACTTTAGAGTTTAGAGTAATTTAAGGTACTTCCAGAGCCGGTATTCAGGAACCAGCATAACCCAAACCGATTCGTATGGCCATATGAAGAATAAATTGCAATATTTTTGAGTCCAACTTTAAAGCTTTTCGGGATTGTCATCTTCTATATCGCTTTGAATTTTAAAAATTCATCATCCTACAATTCCAGAATTGGATAAAATTGGATTTATTTTATTTGAACATTTGTTTCTGAAAATTCGATTTGGCTTTTTTTGCGAAAAAGATTGAGCTTTGAGAAACGATTCAATACTGTAACCGGAATTCGAAACTCGTTGTAGCCGAAGTCAGACAAATTTACCTGAGTAGCTGTATAGTTTACATTTGTTTCAAAATGTTTGAAAATCAATATAGACATCTTTGAGAAATCGTAGTGCGAATTAAATTTTTGGGTGCCTTCCGAAACGAAAACTGAATACAACCAAAAAAGAAATAAGTTTATTTGGTTATTGACTATCCAAATCTACAAACCCGATAAACCTGATTAATTTATGTGAACTGGACATTTTTCTACTAATCACCCTGTATCTCCGAAACCGGAAGTTGGATCTGACTGAAAAACAAGATGTGTTATAGAATCTTAAAACTTTTCATTTGAATCTTAGATGATTCTTAGATTTCATTTGAATCTTAGATCGGTTCAGTCATCTACGAGAAAAATGAGTTACACAGTTTTAATTTCGTTTCACATATCTTCCTGTAGTTCCGGAGCCAGAGGTCGAAACCAAACATAATTCAGGAACCTTGTTTGGGAGTATACGACTTTTCATATGAATCTGAGTTTGTAGAAAACGGTTGAGTCATCTCCGAAAAAAATTGAGTGAATTTATTTGTCACACACGCATTTGCTGATCTCAACGAGCTGATTCGAATGGTATATGGCTGTTATGTTCTTCCAGCATTTATTACTGTAAGTAGTTTAAATCAATATAATTATGGAATTGCTTTCAACCCGAAAATTATGCCATCATCTGGTTTACATATGGCATATTCGAACGATTATGTTGCCGAAAACGAGCCGTGCTAAAATCGGTCCGAGGCAAAATATCATGCTGTACACAGTCTTTTGCGTACTTAGAAACAAATGTATGTAACGGTATAAAAAATCGTGTTTTATGTTGCTCCCAAGCATTTCTTTGCCAGACAGCGCTCAAAACTTCTACTGCTGGAATAGGGGAAAAAGTCGCTTACACAAAAATATCGATATCTCCATTAAAAATGGACGGAATTTAAAAATCTATGGCTTGTTGGGTAGGTATTACCGTGCGGAATCTAAGTCTGAAAATATATTCTGATTTCAATGTCAATTGTGACAGATACTGCCAAAAAACTGAAAATTTTGACATAAAACTTCGTATAACTCAAAAAGTAAACATCCGATCTCAAAACCATTCAATAGCGTCCAGGGTGACGGGGAGACCTTTCATATGCGACTAGTTTGATCAAAATCGGTCTAGCCATCTCTGAGATCTCGACCTCTTAGATGACAACACACATACAGACACACACACGGACATTTGCTCAGTTCGTCGAGCTGAATTGATTGGTATATAACATTCGGCCCTCCGGGCCTCGGAAAATTTTTCTTAAGTTTGAGCGAATTCTATACCTATTTTTTATATTTATAAAAAAAGGTAAAACTCTTAACCCTGTAATTTAAAAATTAGAAGTAACCGGATCAAATTCACCATTTTTGATTTGAATTTATTTTTTTTTCAATTCGTTTTGGGCTTCTAAGCTTGTAGAAATCAGTTAAGTCATCTCTGATAAAAATTAATGAATTTATTTTCACACACAAATTTGCTTCTCTCGACGAACCTCTTCGAATGGACATGGAAGTAGTGTTCTTCCAGCAATTAGTGTTGCAAGCAGTATATTAAAAAAAAAATTATGAAATTGTTTAGAATTTGCAAATTCTGCCATCTTTCTAATACAAATGTCATGCGCGAACGATTATGTTGCAATAATGAGCCGTGCTAAAACCGAAACGTCATGAAATAGTGTGCTGTGCATAGTCTTTTAGGTATTGTATTAAACAGTATGAAAAATCATGTTTCACTTTGCTTCGAAACATCGCTTTATCGGATTCATCAAGCCCGTAAAACTGCTACTACTGGAATAAGGCGAAAAGTCGCTCACACAAAAATATCGATTTCTCCGTTATAAATGGACAGATTTTGACAACCTATGGCTTGTTGGACAGCTATTACCGTGCGGAGTCTAAGTCTAAAAACATATTCTGTTTTCAAGGTCAATAGCGACAGATATTGTAAAAAAACTGCAAATTTTGACATAAAAGTTCGTATAACTAAACATCCTAAACTATAAGTAAACATCCGATCTCAAAACCATTCAATAGCGTTCAAGGTGACGGGAAGACCTTTCATTTGCGACTAATTTGATCAAAATAGGTCCAGTCATCTCTGAGATCTCGACCTCTTTGTTGACAACACACATACATGCAGATACACACATACATACACACAATTGATTGGTATATGACACTCGGCTCTCCGGGCCTCGGAAAATTTTTCTAAAGTTTGAGCGAATTATATACCTATATATAAAGAAAGGTAAAACCAGGATATTACTTTTTTCAAAACTTTTATTTGGTGCAAATAATGAAAGACAGAATAGTCATTTTTGTTCTATGCACTTTTATAAACATTAAAAAACAATATACGGATTGAACATCGATTGTGATAATATTATAATTCTCATGATATATGAATTTAAAATACTGAGAAAACAATCTTCTTAGATTAATATTGAACATTCTGAACATAGGGTTATTTCTTTGTTTATTGTTCAAATCTTAATGAAGCGATATTGATTGAGGGCGCATAAAAAACAGTTTATTAAAATTGAGTTCCACTCGACAGTTTTAAAATCGTTGTGAAATGTGTATCTGGTATAAAATATGTGATCTCAAGTACTCTACTGCCTTTTTATAGCAGATAGAAAAGTATTCTGGATTAATTCAATGTTTATAATGTCGATGGTGACTAAGTTTTCAACTATTTTACTTGGAAACAAGTTACTTTCAAGTTATGAAAAGATAAGTTACTAATTTTTAGCCAACTTAACAACTAAAAGAACTGCGATTTTTGAGTCACGCAAGTGGTTAGATGTTAGTAACAATCATTCAAATTTCTGGTTGCAAACTTGTCATAAATAAGCTAGCGTAACAAAAATTGTTACGGAAATAATGGGAATCACAACTCATACAGACACATTGCAATGTTGGCCTGCGTCAGAAAATTGTTCGAAAAAATTATTCTTAGACGTCTCGACACTTGGGTCTTCAAGAACTTGCATTTGTTTATATAGCAGAATTAGCAGCAGTTCATTATAGCTTGACTGTAATCGTCACAATATCACCAATCCATTATTTCCTTTTCACAGATAGTCTAAGTGCAAGTAAAGCCATTCGCTCAAACATAACTGGTAAGAATCAACCGTTTTTCTTGGAAAAAACGAAACAGTTCCTGAACGACATATTGAATAATAATTATCAAATCACTATGGTCTGGATTCCGGCTCATTGCTCCATTCCAGGTAATGAAAGAGTCGATATTTTAGTCAAACGTGGTGCTATTGAGGGCAAAATTTATTAGCGACTGATTGCTTTCAACGAATTCCACAGCGCGTCTCGCCAGCTGGCGAGCTCCTTGGGATAGAGATGATCCGGGTCGGTCGATGCACTTAATTATCCCTAAAATATCGACAAAGGCATGATTCAGGGGGCTGGATGTGAGTAGGCACCTCATTTGTGTGATGTCCAGACTCATGTCCAATCACTACACGTTAGATGCACATCTCCTTCGGAATGGACTTTCCGAGACTATCATTATGGTTGTGGCGAAGGTTATCGCGATATTGATCAGGTCGTTTGGATATGCGTGGAGTATCGTGATGTCAGATCTCAATTAATAAATTCCTTGCGTACCCATGGTAGACTATCCAATATCCCAGTTCGCGACATTCTTGCTTGTCGTGCCCTTCCTTACATGAAACTTCTTTATCATTTCATTAAGACGATTGGAGTTCCAATTTAATTTCTATTTTATGTTACACTCCTTTCTCTTCAATGAGTTCAACCAATGATGAACTGGTACAAACAAACCCGAAATAGTTAAAAGATCATGCACAAAATATTTTTATTTATTGTAATTTATAATAGCATATCGCTTGATAAAAACAGCGTTTAGATTAAGTAATGAATTCCGACATACTAAAAAATCTTATGTATATTGCCTTATAAAATAAACGTTTTAATGAAAAAAGGCTTTTGTTTGATATGAATAGAGACATTTACAACGTAATCGGAGAATTATGTATGAATTAGTTTCAAAAAATAAGGGTTTCGATTTTTAATTTTAAAGCTAGATTTACACATAAACTTGTTTGAGCAATTTTGGATGGTAACATCCTCGATACTTCGTTGTAAATCTGATCCATCACGAAATATATTGCTGTATATTTGACGGTGATTACCAATTGCAGAAACTGGAGGATTCATGTTAGCTATCTCAGATCATAATTTTTCTACGATTAATTACAGGCAGTATGTATTTAATTTTTGTTAGCTACAAAGCAGAATTAAAAAAAGTTTATTTATTTTCGTACAATGTTTTATAGCTACGATGCGGAATCAATCAATGTTTGTTATTAACCACAACCAACTCGTTCATCTATTCTAACGAGTGAATCAACAACATCATCACAGGCGGCTGACGATAATAATAACCAGAAAGCGGATATTATGTTCATATTTTTCCACATTGGTCGACAACCTGCATATGGTGCATGGTTATCTCATTATGCTCAAAGGAAGGGATAGTTGATTGGAACGGACACTCGTTCATATCTTCAGGATCCAACCAGCCATCGTAGCACTGATAGCCACAGTCTATCACACGAGTGGCATCCGTCATCGTAGTCGCACCGGATGTTAACCGAAAACCGGTGGGGTGCTGTTCGGGAAATTGAAAATAACTAAAAATAACAATTGCTCGTAATGGGAATGTGGCCGTCTCACCAAACACCAGAACACGTGTTTGAATCTCGGACCAGGGATGAGGTTGGAAAGCTACCTCTACTGAGCTAGTAACGCAGAATGTTAGGTTGGCATATATCGAACCAAGGCCTGGTAATGATTGAAGTGTGATAAACGACCAAGAATTTGTCACGTGCTGCAATGAGTGTGTGCTTATTGGAAGGTTGGTTTGAAATTGTTATTTTTTGTGGTTTTGGATTTTTATTGCTGAATCGTTTGATTGACATGTTGACGTGATTGTTGTGAAACGGTTCCTAATTCCCCATCGAAGACAGCCAAGACGGAAAACCGTTCAGTTTGAGGAGGGTTTCACCACCTCGCTACCGTCTACGTTTAGAGAAGCTTATGTTTTACTGCACACGTATTAAACTGCGACCGGCAATGGTTCTGCAATCCCTCCCTGTGAAGTATTTCGATCGAGTGACAGAGGATAAAATCGATCTGCCCTTTTCCAATTAAGTTCCAGTAGTCAGCAACTTGTCAATGAATGAATCATGATTGGGACGATTGTGTGGACGGAAAAGGTCAAAAGGGATTTGATCGATGGCGAGAGTCTAACACTGTTCTCTAATTTGTTACGTCCCTACTACTTGATTAGAGCATACATAAATGATTCCGTTTTTCTACTTTGTGATAAAGTCGCTTCGGTAGATTAAATTGGATCCGCAGGGACAAATTTGTCTTTCGATTAGTAATTACCATCAATTACCACGCAGCGCATCGTAATTTTATTGAAACCTCCACTATCTTCTTATATATCACTTTACCAACTATCCATTCTTCCTAGGAGTTCTGTAAAAAAACAATTTTCAATTAAAATCAGGAAATTCATTACATTTTATTACCCGGAATATGAACTAGCGAAGCGCTCGCCGCATGCAAAGGGCACAATAAAAATCGTTCGGTTTACCACTCCCATCTAGGGAGTAAATTTTCACATTCGCATTGAACTATCATCATCATCATCCATCGAATCGACCGCCTTCTTCATGTTCGAATTCAATTCGATTGAATTGATCAGAAAACAACTTAACTCTTATTTCTTTCGGGTGCCATCCCACTCCGGATGATGGCTTCAATGGTGGTATTTTCCTACACCCGCACATTATCATTTCTTTTGACTCTTACTAGGACAACAATTTCTCCTCGGTTCGAACCAATCAAAGAAAATATGGGCTGGTCAGAGTGGAAGCTCGAATCTGTATGCGAGCTAATTTATATTGAAAAGTTTTTGGTTTGAGATTTTGGATTAGGATTGATGGATCCATATAAGTCTCTACACTAAATCAGAGAACTCGACTCTGCCATGAAGAATATGTACACACAGATGACAGGATGTATAGTCATTAAAAGCTGGAAGGAATCGGGAATTGTTCTGGTGAATGGATATAACGCTTCGGAGGGTTGCAACAAAGTCAAAACGCCCTAAAAGAAATCGACAAGTATGTATCAATACCTTTCCTCTCACATCCACCAGTTAGGACAGTAGCTAAAATCTGCCCGGCTTCAGAATACTTCTACACCAGTCAACCAAGAGTTTTAGTAGAAGCAATAAAGATATTCAATAAAATTTTATTGATTCCCCATTTATTCCTACTTCGCCGGAAAAAGCCGTTTTCTCGCTAACTCACAGTGTTGCCATAAATTCCGTTGAACTTTCAATTAAATCGGCAACAGTAAGTCAAAATGTTCGATCTGTTATTTTTAGCTTTTGTATAGACTTAAAAAGACTAAACTTGTATCAAGCAAAACATAGCCAAAATTATCAAGATGCCAAATCTCCGTCCAATCTCACTCTAACTGAAGGAATTACATTTTTTGCAATACGTTTACAACACACATAGTTCCAATATTTCTGATTTAGAAACGCTCTCAAATGTCAAGTAAAATTTTAAAAAAATCCTATTCATAATCCATCTAGGAGTGTGATAATGATTTTCTCTTTTCATTGACGTAGTTTCGTTAAAATAGTTCTTGCCCTTTTTATAAGGATAACTTCTGACACGAATTAAGGCTTATTTTCGATACAAATTCATTTTAATTTGGATAGTTTACAAAAGCTTTATAATACACATTCCTCCAAACAAAAGTATCAGCAATAACACATTTAAACATGACCATTAATCACATTCTGAAATAATTGTGCGTATCGAAACAAATTCGAATTCTAGGTGGCGCCACTTTTATGTTTATATCTCCGGAACTGGAAGAGTTCCTGGAAGAGTCCGTTTGATTCTAAATCCACAACCCAATAAAAATGATAAAAATAGGTTCATCCATATCCGAGAACAACGAGCGGTAATGAGTTTTGTCGTTTACGTCACTTATACCATTACATCACAATCACAGTCACTTGATCTTCGAGCGTGATCCACGACTCAATAGTATCTTTCAAACGAGCCTAAGCTTGTAAAAATCGGTTCAGCCAACGGGAAAAAATGGGTAGTTCAGGTCATTTATACCATTGTATCTCCGGGACCAGAAGCGACCGCAATACAACACAAAATAGCTTTCGAATGAGCCACAGTTTGTTAAAGTCGTCTCAACCATCTCGAAGAACAGTGAGTGGTAATAAAAGGTGAGGTTTTCGGATACTTCACTTATACCCCTATATCTCCGGAACCAGAAGTGATAGTCATTTGATAGTCAATATTAACTAATGACCCAATAGTAGATCCAATAGTCATCTCCGAGTAAAGCGGTAGAAAAACAATGAGTTTAGTCTGTTACGTCACTTATACCATTACATCTCAAGAACCTGATTTTTTTTGCGCAAAAGTTGAAGCGTACTGCACTACAATAATAGTTGAATCCTACTTTAAGTCATCTGAAATATTCGTCTACTAGATTTTCCGACACTAGGATTCCAAGTAAAGTGAATGCTATTTGATTGAATTTGAATATTTGATGGTCCTGATTAAGTCTGGTGCTTCTCAACAGATTCCATGGAGCTACAAAAAAAAATGTGTAAGTTGGAGCTAACAATCAATCTTGCCAAGGATGCAGTGGCTTGTAGAAAGTCCGTGAAATGTATTCAAGTCGTATCGAAGTTCTACGTTTAATTTAACTCGAACAGTACCAGCTTCAGGAAACATAAATGAATAAAATTATTAACTTAGCCCTAAACTTGAATTCACGTGGATGAAATTGATGTCGTCTGGTGAAAATTGATGCGCAATACGGTAGGTATTGGAAAAAGTTCACCCATTTTTCACTCATATCGCTATCAGTGTCTGCGTATAATTTACCACCAAATGACGTTTTGAAGTTGTAAACAATATTCGTTTTATAGTATTGGAACAAGAAGTTGGCTCCCAATAAAGTTTGTCAGTCACATATAGGACACATATAGGAATCTTCTATTTGAATTCAAGGTACAGCTCTCTCTAAGAAATTGGGGTAGTTCAAATTAAAGTTTTTGATCGTTTCGTTGTACAGTCATTTAGAATGAAACACTTTGGAAATGGAAAGTTATGTGAAATTTTAAATGTGGAATGAATCCCCTTATCGTGATAAAACTATGTAATTATAGAACTTATTCATATTTCAAGAAATTAACCTTACTAAGAACTTTCTATTTGTTGGTTTGGACGCGAGAATGGTATCAGCCTAACTATTACGCTATACCCGTTCCAATAAGTGCTAAGGTTTTGCACTACCAATGAGCTTATCGTTACACTTGACACTATGAACATTTTTCAGAATGATCTCTGCAGCGTTGGAAACTGGCAATACTGTCAATTACGTCAGTCTTGTGGCGCGGAAATTTTAAGCATGTTTTCTGATGAAATTTGTCCACTCTCTACTGATGTCCCAGCTCCAGCAATACGAGATGCACAAGAGCTAATTAGTTTTAGGACGCAAATACCAAAGCTGGTACACGGGTGAATGAAGAGTTGCGATTAAATCACATCGCTTTTATTGTAAGAGGACTTTTGACGCTGTCTGTTGTTGCTGACTTTTGCGGTGGGATTTCGTCCAACCATCGACCGCCAACCGAACCGAAGGACGTAAGACGCGGGAAATTCCTTGAGATGAAGTCAGACATTTCTTTTTATTGTCATAATCTGCTTTCACATCCAACCCGTAGGCATTAGGCAGTGGCGTTGCAGTACAGTAGAACTACTTCCAATCGGCTGAGAGAACGAGGGGAACCGTCAAGTTGCTGTGGACCTTCTACCGGGAGGAGTTCTCCAATCGTTCGGCAGAGTTCATTGTGATGGGTACAAATCTTGGTTTTTATGATCTCAGTCGCCAATAGCGACAAAAAACCGACCGACTGAACACCCAACTGCAAATGGTTTTGAGAATAAGTTTCTCAAGGACAGTAATTCCCGGAATGGAATGGTTTTTATCGGGCTCACTGTCATCACGATTTGCCTTTGTTTGCCTACGTGAGTGTCACCGTTGAGCATTGTCAACAGTCGGAAAATGCTGATCCTTGCCGGGTAGGTACTGAGCTTACATATATATGTACAGTACATAACTGGCGCTTTTCAAATGTCACTTTTCATTTTCACGAATCATCTTGATTTACTCGAGGAGGGGCAAAAATGGGTGGCAATTCAAAATTATTGCTTGGTTAGAGTTTGATGTTATTTCAGTCGGATATCGCTGTAAGTGTAGGGGACGGAAATGAAATGGTTTATTTGATGGGTTGTCGTTCTATATTTTGAGCGGATACAAAATTCAAAATAACTTGACACGGACGATGGTTGGTAAGATTGTGATGTGTTCTAAAGGGTGATTTTTTAAGAGCTTGAGAACTTTTTTAAACAATAAAACGCATAAAATTTGCAAAATCTCATCGGTTCTTTATTTTAAACGTTAGATTGGTACATGACATTTACTTTTTGAAGATAATTTCATTTAAATGTTGACCGCGGCTGCGTCTTAGGTGGTCCATTCGGAAAATCCGCTTTTTTATCGACAAATTTTGTTCAGCGATGAGGCTCATTTCTGGTTGAATGGCTACGTAAATAAGCAAAATTGCCGCATTTGGAGTGAAGAGCAACCAGAAGCAGTTCAAGAACTGCCCATGCATCCCGAAAAATGCACTGTTTGGTGTGGTTTGTACGCTGGTGGAATCATTGGACCGTATTTTTTCAAAGATGCTGTTGGACGCAACGTTACAGTGAATGGCGATCGCTATCGTTCGATGCTAACAAACTTTTTGTTGCCAAAAATGGAAGAACTGAACTTGGTTGACATGTGGTTTCAACAAGATGGCGCTACATGCCACACAGCTCGCGATTCTATGGCCATTTTGAGGGAAAACTTCGGAGAACAATTCATCTCAAGAAATGGACCGGTAAGTTGGCCACCAAGATCATGCGATTTGACGCCTTTAGACTATTTTTTGTGGGGCTACGTCAAGTCTAAAGTCTACAGAAATAAGCCAGTAACTATTCCAGCTTTGGAAGACAACATTTCCGAAGAAATTCGGGCTATTCCGGCCGAAATGCTCGAAAAAGTTGCCCAAAATTGGACTTTCCGAATGGACCACCTAAGACGCAGCCGCGGTCAACATTTAAATGAAATTATCTTCAAAAAGTAAATGTCATGTACCAATCTAACGTTTAAAATAAAGAACCGCTGAGATTTTGCAAATTTTATGCGTTTTATTGTTTAAAAAAGTTTCCAAGCTCTTAAAAAATCACCCTTTAGATAGTTTATTTCAGATAAGTTCGAGAAACAAAATTTATTTTTAAACTTATTTCACAGATTTGGTAGTTTATTGAATGATGTTAAAGTCAAAGTTTCAGCAGTATTTGTCTTTAACATTTCAAGTAGCAAGAGAGATTACATAACACAGGTAAAAAGTAACACTTGACTATCAGAAATAATTTATACTGACATGTACAGAGTTTTCTCATCACATAGTAAACCGTGCCGTTTACCATCAGCTCAGTAATATTTTCGTTCATTACGCTACGTTACACTGACTGTACTTGCATGATGCTTTAATCCTTTTCCGCCATACACCAGTGTGAAGCTTGTGTAAGAAACAAAAACACTTTAAGTCTTCGAAATTTCCTGAACATATCCACACCAATGCAAATATAGGTTTCATTTGAATGTTCTTTTCAAGAACTTGTGTTTACTCCTGCAGCTGAGTAAAAATTTCTGAAGTAGCTCCCCCATTTTTTACGAGGTAATCGATTTTTCAATAGGTGTTATTGTTTTGTAGTATTAGTATTTACAAACATATTCGTGAAATATTTCGTCAATATTCGATTTTTTAATAGTATTTTTAGTTACATTAACATTTATATACCTTTTAATTGTAATGCTTATTGAAACTCAAGTTATTTTTACAATTACACGAAGTTTTGCAAATGGATAAACAACTATTTTTGTCATTAAATGAAGAAAATATTGTTACAAAATGTTCAATTTTACTAAACTTTTTACCTAAATGTTCCCAACAAAACAAAATTCAAGTATCTTCTCCACGCGATTTTTGTTTCTGTTAAATGCTAAAATGTTGCATATATTATTGGTTTTAATAATAAGCAAAACGCAATAATTTTTGCTCAAAGAGGGTTTTTGAAATATTTGATTTTTTGTGTACGCACACTGCACTATGGTTTGAAACGGGAAATTAGCGTGACAAAAATATTTTCACTATTAAATATTAGTTTTTTGTAGTTGGTGTCTTCACAAAAGTTATCAAATGGCGCTCCTTTTGATATGAAATATTACTAGGGTGGTCCTTATTTAGATTGAAATCTGAAATCTAACTTTCTTAATTGAGCTCAAAAATGATTTTATTGTACAATACAGTTGTAGGAAATTTTATTTTGAGCAACTTTGCTGAAAAAAGCACCTCTCTAGCTTTTCATTTGACCGAGTTACATCAATTGTCCCGGGTAAGAGTAGGGTGGCTCCCGAAAAATAGATTTTTTTGTTTTAACTTTTTTGTGAAACATTCTATGGAAAAGTTGTCTTCAGAAGAGTTGTTGAAATTAATATTGCGCATAATTTTGCTGAGTAAAGTTTTTTCATATGAGCTACCGGTAAAAAGTTATGATTGTTTTTTCTTAAAAAACTAGTCAACCTTCAAATATCAAAATTCATTAGATGCCAGATCGATAAAAATGTATCCTATGTAGCTACTGAAAGTTCATAATATAAGTAAACATTCAAGAGAAAATTGGGAGGGTGTTTTTCTTTTAACTCATTTAAATTAGTCTTTAAAATACCTTGAAAAAACTCAAAAACGGTATGCAGTAAATGCTTAAATTCGGAAGTAGCATTAACTACATGTTCGAACTTGTTTTTTATTCATACCAAACCGCGTTATACTCTGTGGACTTTGTTTTTGAGAAGATACTACAAACAACAGACTTTACTACATTTTATTCATATGGCCCAGTGTCTCTGTTGCTTAAGCTCAACTGAATCAGTTATTTTGGTAATAAACGTATTAAAATTGTTCAGCAAAAAATCTATTTTCGGTTGTAGTTTTTGTGTGTCTCATTTCTCGAATGGACAATGTATGGAACACTTGTAGGGCTAACTTGATACTATTATTTTGCTGAAGGAAGTATGTTGATACGTTAAGGCGTTTAAGAGTTATGCAATGTTTTTGAGTTTTTTCAAGATATTTTAAAAACTAATTTATATTAGTTAAAAGAAAAACACCCTCCCAATTTTCTCTTGAATGTTTACTTATATTATGAACTTTCAGTAGCTGCATAGGATACATTTTTATCGATCTGGCATCTAATGAATTTTGATATTTGAAGGTTGACTAGTTTTTGATGAAAAAACAATCATAACTTTTTACTGGTAGCTCATATGAAAAAGCTTTACTCAGCAAAATTATGCGCAATATTTATTTCAACAACTCTTTTGAAGACAATTTTTCCATAGAACGTTTCACAAAAAAGTTAAAACAAAAAAATCGATTTTTCAGGGGCCACCCTACTCTTACCCGGGACAATAGATGTAACTCGGTCAAATGGAAAGCTAGAGAGGTGCTTTTTTCAGCAAAGTTGCTCAAAATAAAATTTTCTACAACTTTATTGTACAATAAACTCATTTTTGAGCTCAATTAAGAAAGTTAGATTTCAGATTTCAATCTAAATAAGGACCACCCTAGTAATATTTCATATCAAAAGGAGCGCCATTTGATAACTTTTGTGAAGACACCAACTACAAAAAACTAATATTTAATAGTGAAAATATTTTTGTCACGCTAATTTCCCGTTTCAAACCATAGTGCACTGTATGCAAAGTGCATCGCGAGAGCGAATCGGCATGGTGCGGCAGGGTAGGGTGCGATTAAAGCGAACTGCGACAAGTTTGTACAAGTAGGTATAGTACGTACATCAGATAATTTATTAATTACATATTATTTTACAAATTTTGACTACAGATTCTTTGGGAAAAAATTTTGCTTTGGAATAAATAGGACCTTGAGTTTCAGGAAGCATTACAATGAAAAGGTATATAAATATTTATGTAACTAAAAATAGTATAAAAAATTCGAATATTGACGAAATATTTCACGAATATGTTCGTAGTTACTGATACTACAAAACAATAACACTTATTGAAAAATCGGTTACCTCGTGAAAAATGTGGGGGGGAGGGGCACTTCAGAAATTTTTACTCAGATAGAATTTTGTTTGTTTCCGATGAAGTGATAACTACTAAAGTACGAAACGTTACTTTGTATAAGTCACTCAACAAATCATATTTCTAAGAAAAAACATTAAGCAAATCATACACTCTGAAGGTAGTTGTGAAGATATATCAAAATTTTATTTCTACATTTTACTCATTTTTTTCGTTCCTCGTTCATACCGTTCAAGAATATTTCATCGCTTTGTTGAATAGGAAAAACAAAAGCGTGGGACTGTTACTGAAAAAACTTTGAAAATCTGGCTTATAATGTCTGACACAGATTCGTTCAGATTAATTTGGTTAGTTCACAAAAGTGTGTACGTAGCATATCCGACTACATTCTCGTAACCAAAAAAAACATTTGAACTTGATCATTGGCAACTTTCTGAGAAAAATGTGCGAAAAGGAGAAAAACACGATACGTCGGTTACGTAACTTAATCGATTATATCTTCTCAACCAGAGGTAGTTGCAATTCGAGCTTGATAACTGATCCAATAGTAAGTTTCAAACGAGCCTAGGATTGTTGAAATCGGTTCAGCCATCTCAAAGAAAAAATGCGTTCTTAGGTTACTTCACTTATACCATTATATATCCGCAACTGGGGGTGAGAGCAGATATATGATCTTTAAACGTGATACACAAACCAAGAGTAGCTTTTAAACAAGCCTAAGTTTGTTCAAATTTGGAAATTGACCGAGAGAAATGTAGATTTCTCTGACAATGGATGACAGTTACCCGACCGAGGCCGACAGCATGTTTTTTTTACTGCGTATAGTTTGTGATTCAAGTGTCTTCGCCATTATTCATTTTTCATTTTATTGTCGACTATGGTAATCTCTGAATACGATCTGTTCTCTGCTAAAATACTATCGGGAGGTCCAAGGGTGATCAAGTGACAAGGATATGCACTCAATTTTCTCAGAGGTACATACACACTTAGATTCAAATGAAAAGTGATTCTGAGTTCGTAATCCGAGGTTCGTCCATACCTAATGACCGTATAAGCCAAAAAGAAGTATAACAAATTTTATAGAGCAACTTTCACCCCTTATTCTATTGGACACGGTCTGTCACCATGTACTTTGTTTTTATAAATAGCCTTACGATCAACACGAACAATATCAATGATTTGCGAAGAGTTTAGGGTGGCATTATGCAACCAAATCGAATCGACTTTGTCGTAGGCAAGCGCTTTCGCACTCAAAACTTTTCGTCTCGAGTTTTATAATACGACACTTGATTTAAACTAACTAGTGAAGTGATATAATGATGACATAGTCATATGTGAAAACGGCATAAATTCTATTTAAAACATAGGACCACTATTTTAGGTATTTCCGGAACTGGATCCTAGAACGGATATAGTAAGTTATTAGGAACATGTACTAACATAGTAAGTTATAAGGAACATGTACTAACGAGACAAAATAAGTTTGGATATTTTTAACACTCATCATCATATAATACCAAAACTGGAAGTCGGATCCGAATGAAAGTTGATTTAAATATGAGGTTATGAAAATCGGTGTAGTCATTTTTTAAAAGACGTAGTACCATGAGAAAATATTCTTTAAATTGAAATCACCCTGTAATTACGGGACTGCAAGTTAGATCCAACCAAATTTCAAGAATTTTCTGCGGGATTACGTGTAGCCGCTAAAACAGGAGCTTTTTGCCTTTCCCTATAGAAAGGTATTACAATTGCTGGAAAACCGACTTTCTAACGGAGTCTTGGAGACCCATAGTGTTATATACCATTCGACGAGATCGGAAAATGTCTGTGCATGTGTGTGTATGTATGTGTATGTGTGTGCGATTCTCGAAGATCTTATTACCGCTCAATTTTCTCAGAGATGATTGAACCGATTTTAACAAACTTAGGCTCGTTTGAAAGCTACTGTTGGGCTATTGATCAAATTCGATGATCATGACTCATGGCTATGACTTCTCGTTCCCGAGATTAAGTAAGTTCTGTAACCGACAAAACGCATTATTTTGTCGTGAATACGACTTACTTTACTATGGGGCGCCTTTTCAAAATTTACCTTGTACAAGAATGGGCAGAACTTTATCGCGAATATCTTTTGATGTACTTAACCCAACAACATATTTTGTTCTACAAGTTATCGGAAATACGATCAGGAATTTGTGATTAAATTTTCAACAGTATGAAAGATCCATAAATAACTGGAAAACAACGTTTTCTAAAACTTAGAAATAATGAGGAAAATTCATCAAGCTTACTGACCTTTTTCGCACCTGGACGACGGTTTTGAGGTAGTCGAGCACATATCAGTTCCGATTATCTACTGGACGAGTATAAAAGGTAAACTTTGATTGAAAATCGTTCATTTCTTCTAGTGCTTCAGACGGAACTAGATGTCGAGGTGAAGTTCTCCCACCAACATCAGTAAGAACAAACCATGTATCATGCGTGGTACAAAACCTCAAAAGCACAGGTCGTAGAGCCAGTTGAATTGGAGCAAAATGCAACGAAACCTGGACAACAATGGGGAACATTATGCAAAATCTGCCCTTCTAATGGCTCCAAATTTTATCTAAAAAGCTATAAAGATTACTTCTTTGCAAATCGGTATTGAAAACCAGCAGTGTAGTGCAAATTTGTAATAATTTGATTAGTTTTGTGTAATTTTCGCAGAGGAAAATTCGCAACAGTGTTTAATATCGTTTATATCCAAACAGTGTTTATTATTTTAGAGGATTACATAATTTGGCCCTTCTGAATGTTAGAAATTAATCCAGTACTGCCCTTTGATAGTTTCTTTCACTGTGATATTCCAATCCAAAATGAAATAATCGACATCAAAAGAACCACAATTGTATATCCAAAGAATCAGAGCTTAAAATTGTCACGCATTATCAATGAAAGAATTCAATCCAACAGCCTCATTTTCAATATTTACTGTCTCATTCGTAAATGACCGACACCAGAACAAACGAAGAGAGACGAAGCATTTCACACCTTTTCCGCTATGACAAGACGAATCCAAACTAACGCCTTCAGGGAGCATCAGCAGAATGTCAATTCTCATTCTTTCATCGATGTATTGAAAATCTGTGATGCTTGGCAATAAAGAGAGACTAAAATATGACAAAGCGAGGTAATTACATCCCAGAACCTCTTTGGAAACCAAAACTACTACAAATTCGAGCACCAATAGATAAAAGTAATTGTGAAACTTGTTACTGAAACATTTTCGATTTAGCTTACCCGATCAACAAGGGAGAACAAAATTGTATCTGGAGTTGTTTCGTTTTTTCTATCTAAATTAGTCATAATCTTGGTCTCGTTAATAGTTAAAATAACTGAAATTATAACTCAATTTAACCTAAGTGATAACAAAATTGTTACAAACTTTGATATGTAAATATCAATATTATATCTTACAAATTTAGTACGACTTTTCAGCTGTTATTTCCCATTTTTGAGGGGAAAGGCTTTACCGTGCAAATATAAAAGAATAGTTTCACTAGGTAAGATGAAATAAGTAAGTAACGCGCGACTGGTTTCGAACCGGGAAGTTTTGAGTTGCTAACATACGCTACGATTGCATTGGGGCATGGAAACCCACTGAGGATGGCAGGATATATTGGCATCATATAATTACTAGTGTAAGTCTATATTGCTCCCCACCTCTTTCGTCATTTCCTTCCAACCGGCATATTGATGACAAAGGGACTTTTTTAGAACTATGAACAAGCTTTTTTGGTGCAGAAGAATAGTTGTAAATGAACGGAAATGACTAAATTCAGTGAAACAAATGTCCTACTACCTTACAGAATCTGAGCAAATTGACTAAGGAATGATAGTTTTCCAGTTTTATCTTCTTTGTACCAAAAGGGCCGACTTTCAAATAACATTCGAACCAGTTCGCTCGTTCAGTTGAAGTAGTGAATTGTCTGTACGTGTATGTATGTCGATTGGCGGGCATATTTGATTAAAATTTGCACTTAATTTTCTCGGAGATGGTCGAATCGATTTTCATTAATTTGGATAAGAAGAAAAATTCGTTGGCAAGACAGTGCAAAATCTGAAAAAGTGTATATAATATCGATTCCAACCAATCAAAGGTTGAATAAAACAGATATTTTATTAGCAAACCCTTGTTACCTTCTAAGTAGATGTTAGAAATTTAAGATAAATCCATACGAGTTTTTTAAGATTTTTTTTTCTCTATTTCCAGTACATCCGGGGTCCGCTGAAACTAAAGTCGCTATTTTCAATCTGCTACTAAAAGACTCATAAATCGAAAAAATATTGAGTTTAGATTTTGGTTTGAACCCAGTTTAGATTTTATTTTTCGTTAAATGGAGTGTCACTTTTGAAGACGTTTTGAAATTTTTAACACTTATCACTCTGTACTTCTTTTGGAAACAAAAATCTGTCACCGATAATTTCAAAGATTTCAAGCATTCATTTGACTCCAAGCTTATGAAAATCATCTCTGAGGAACCATTGCATTCAATGAACTGACTCGAATGATATATCGCTTTTTCCAATATTTATTAGTCGAGTTATAAAGCTTTTGCCTAACTCTTCTTTGTTCGGAAGAGAAAAAGCGCAAATATTGAAAAATATTTATTTTCAATTTAAAATAATATTTAAATACAAACTTTACACAATTTAAGTAGGAATTACTTAAGAACGTTCTTGAATTTAAAAATTTTGGCCGTCATTTTAAAATCAAAAACCAAATTATTGTTTTCAAAAGCATCTTCAGGTATGTGAAATTGAAAAATATCTTTGTTACTGCTCTTTATTGAAGCATAGCATTACTCGGGTTGAAAGTCAAAAACATGATCGACAAAAATCCTTTTTACTCAATTCTCTAGTATAGTTTTACGTGAAATATAACGGCCCCTTAGTATAATATCTGGAATTGATAAAATCTTGATAAAATCTGAATGTTTGTTTCTGACTTGGAATCATATTTTTAACATAATGAGATAGAAATATTAAGATCATACATAATTTTGATAGAATCCTGTTATGCTCAATTGATCGGGTTCGAATACCGACACTGCATACTATGGGCTTCTTACTGAAAACTGCAATTGACTGAAAGGGCAAACGAAAGAAAAAACACAATTTTGAAACTACTCTCCCGCTTATGTCATTTTCCCATAACCATTATTTACCTAAATGGTTATGGGAAAATCAACAGATATGTTAGTCAAATCAATAATCTTCAGTTGGCACAGCCAGAGCGCGGAACGACAACTGTAATATTGCAATGTTGTGATCTAAGGTTTCTCAGTGCAGAAACAAGTTTAAAAAAAAAAACGTCTAAGCCATTCAAAATGAAATAATTATACAACAATTCTTTGCAGTAGCATCGTGATCAATTGCGGTTTAACAAAGTTACAAAATAACAAACATCAAAGGGGGCGTGGGAATCCATTTGACCGTCCATTTGAAACAGGCCAAGGAGCAATATTTTTTTCTAGCCGCTCCACAAGATTGAAAAGACTCGTTTAGCAGTGCTTTCTTGTTCTCGTTATATTTTTCTACTGTTTCCAGTTTTCATTTAACATCATCTTGATCATCATCAATCAGCGCGAAATGCATTTCGTCGTTCTTTTTTATCCAGCTGCGCCTTTCCTATACATATCATACAAAATTATGTTCATGTTAATTTTACGGATAACGAAAGCGTGAATTGAAAGAAAACTTCAATTTTTGATATCCCATAAGAACCTACCCCCGGCCCTAGAATTTAAGAAGCACTTTTAATCTCTCGACTAGTCCCCTTGCTTGTGTCTATGAAAGCGTGATTTTTTTCCAACCAACGTAAAAGGAACGCTCATTCACTCGCTCACTCTGTCAAAAGATCCTTCGAGTCCTTTGTTTTGCTCAAGCTATTCATCATTTCCGCGGAACGCGAAAAAGGAACGAGGGGATTGTTAATCCCTCCCGATACCCGCGCTGCGACCGTCCGCGAGAACCGGTTTCATTTTTTTGTATTTTTGATCCGATGGTGTGTTTATATTTCCGCAGGTTCACGATTCGCTGCTTTTCGCTCAATCTTCTCATATACCCTTCGAAATGGCCTTGTAGTTATGTAATCTTTGTTTTGATTTTATGAGAATTTAGTTTTTTATAATCTGTTAGTAAGCTGAAGAGATTCCTCAGTGTGCTGTCACCAACCTTAGAAAAGCCTTTGTTGAATGGAAAATCTTTGTCTGTGTAAACGACTGTCGGATTTGAGAATTTACTATGAAGTAACTTTTTCCTTTTTGCGATATTCAGATAACCATAGACTACAGTCTGTTACATAAGAGCGTGGTGGATTTTTCCCAAGCTTCATCTTCATTTTAGCCCAAACGTTCTCAATTGGATTGGCATCGGGCGACTGAGAGGGAAAATCCAAGGTCTCCTTTGCCCATTCAAGACGTTTTTGCACATGTTTTTCACTCAGCATCAATTATTGCAAAGTACTTCGAAATTTCGAATTATTTGTGATCAATTTTTTCAAAAACAGGTCACAAATCACTTTTTCGTCTTTTACCGACAGAGCCGCGATATGGAAAGTCGTCGACATTTTTCACCTCTTTAAAACGATTCACCCACTTACTCACAAATTGTTTCGACTTTTTCATGTATTTCGCCGCGGTAGCGTGGGTCATTTTGGGACCTTTCAGGTGCGAGCACAAAAAACTGCTTCGAATCGCGTAGCGTACGCTGTGCTCGCTTTGACATTTGCGTTGCCTATTTGTATGAGAAGAATGATGCTAATCTAAAAAACCTGTTTTAATTCACATAGTGGTGTAATGATGCCTTTCTCATGTGAATATTGTGGTATTCTATTCCAAATTTTGCTCTTCAATTTTTGAAAGGAACTAAGAGATTGTTAGTGCATTAACTAGTATAACATACAGAATGAAACAGTGCTTTGCACGCGTAGGTCATCCTTGAGAAAACGAAGTGAGTTCACTATTATATGCACTCCCGACACCGGAACCTGAGAACCGGTATGATCGAAAATTCGAAAATAATCGTATGGCCAAAAACTAACATGACGTATATTTTTTTATATGACCACTAACTCTACTAACTTTTATTTAAATTTTGAAGGTTTTATACAATTCTGCCATCGCACTCTCTTTTCATTTGACCCTGAGATTGGGACCTTTCATTTGACCCTAAGATTGGGAATAACGGTTTTGAGTCCAGTTTACAACATTTTTTACGTATTTTGTTCCGCCAGTTTAAGTGACGGTGTACAGTATTCAACACACTTTACCCTAAAACCTCTGAACCGGAAGTCGGATCCGGATGAAATTCAGGAATTCCGTATGGGACCGAGAGACCTTTCATTTGAAAGTAAGTTTGTGGAACTCGGTCAAACTATCGCTGAGAAAATTGAGTGAAATCCATTTTGGTATATATGACCACTATTTTCGGTGCTGCCGGAACCGGATACCGGGAACCAGGATAGCCGGGATACTGATAATGACTATCGATTTGTGTAGTTTTAAGACCAGTTTAGAAATTTTTTTACGTATTTTGTTTCGCCGGTTCAAGTGACGGTGTACAATATGGAACACACTTTACTCTATAACTCCGAAACCGGAAGTCGGATCCGGATGAAATTCAGGAATTCGGTATGGAACCGTGAGACCTTTCATTTGAATCTAATAATTTGTAATAATCGGTGCAGCCATCTCCGAGAAAACCTAGTGAGATTATCTGACACAAACACATACACAGTAATTGCATACCCTTTCTATATGAGAAGGCAAAATGGTATATAACACTATGGGTCTCCGAGGCTTCGTTCGAAAGTCGGGTTTTCCACTAATTCCAATACCTTTGTATAGAGAAAGGCAAAAACCCTTCTTAGTCCACTTAGTGGCATTTTCATATATCTTGAAAACCCCCATAGGGTCCCAGTACATGAGATTTCCGAAATCGAAAAAAAATGTCTTAGAATTGCATGAAACGTCGAGATTTAGTGTCGTCTCGAAACAAATCTTTTTTATATCCACTTTCTTAGACTTAGAAAAACTATCAGTCCCAAAAAATAGTCGTTTTCAAAAAAAAAAAATTTTTTTGAGATAACGCTAAATCTCGACGCAATTTCAAGATTTTTGGCAACGAAAAAAATGTTCGATTTCGGAAAATTTATGTACTTCCCCCTATGGTGCTTTTTCGAGATCGAAAATTTTCAAACTTTCACCGCAGGGCAGCGCCCCTCACCAATGTCCGATTTAGCTCAAATTTTGCATGAGGACTTTTTTCGAGGAGCTTAAACTTTTGAACGATAGCGCTTTACGAAATTAGAGGTGATCCCAAAATATTGGCACACTTATATACATTAGAGCGGTAAAAAACAACATGTTTTGTCGGTTACGTTACTTATACCATTATATCTCCGGAACCAAAAGTCACAGCCATTTGGTCTTCAAACTTGATCAATGGTACTATCAGACCTTTCAAACGAGCCTAAGTTTGTTAATATCGGTTCAGCCATCTCTGAGAAAATTGAGCGCGTTTTGTCGGTTACGTCACTTATACAATCATATCTCCGGAACCAAAAGTCACAGCCATTTGATTTTTGAAAAGTGCACACACACACATTTTCCGATCTCGTCGAACTGAGTCGAATGGTATGTAACACTATGGGTCTCCGAGGCTCCGTTCGTAAGTCGTTTTTTTTAGCAATTCTAATACCTTTCTATAGAAAAAGGTAAAAATCACACCTTATTTATTTAATACATTCTGGTCGAAACAGGGAATGAAAATTATAGAATGATAATACTCAAGATGTGAAGATATAGAACGAAAAGGTGAACCGTGACAGAGGGTCATTCAAGCAAGCAGAAATCTTCTAGTAACTTAACTTTTAGCTTCTATCAGAAGAGTTGGGCTTAAGAATCTAATCAATGCGAATCACTTGAGGCACTGGTTTGTCGGAAAGTAGTGATAAATGTTTTTTCCATTTAGTATCCAAACCGACAAATACCTCGTATCCGCCAGCCTTTTAAGTCTGTGTTACTTTTATTGAGATTCCTGGTGAAATTTTCACTGGAAAGCCATTTCGAAGATCAGTATTATTTACATCCTGTGGATTTGTCTACCTTCACTTACACTTGGAAATGTTGCTGCATTTTATAACCGGCTAATTAAATATGCCCGAAAATCAAATGAAATGGTTTATATATCTTTTATCATGTGGATAGTTTTCATGTTATTTTGCACTTAGAAAGACATTTTTCCTTCGTGCATTTCTTTGTTCTTTTATTAAAACGTAGAGTATTTTGAATAATCAAGCAAAAATAAATTTCCCCACAGTTTAGTATATTCAAACAAATAAAATTTTTACTAAAACTAACGGCATTTATTCTGACAGAATATATTTTTGCTTACCGATAATTTAGATAGAGCTATAAGCTGTGCAGTTGCAAGGATTTTGCATGTTTAGTCCTAAACTCCTAAGTAGGAATTGTGATTATGTAACAAAGTCATGTATCGAAAAAGTATTTGAGCAATAACCTAAATTTGATCATGTTTTTTATTTGCTTAACTAAGCCATACATTTTTATTACTTTCTGGTTAAAACCATCGGTTGGTCGTTTTTGGAAAACGATAGCTGAATTTGTAACTGATTGCGTACTGTTGGAGACCAGATCTTCCTTTACACGTATTTTTTAAGTCCAATGTAATACTGCAGGGAAAATGCTTTTTGGCAATAACTACAGCAACCATTCTAATTTTACTTTTAATTGAACAGCTCAATACAAAAATTAGATAAGTTCACCTAAGTTTGGAAAAGCCGTTTTAGTATTTTCTTTTGCAGAAACCGGACACGGGCTTTCAGCAACATCTTTTGTCGTGAATACGACTTATGTTACTATGAGTTACTTTTTCAGTGTAAGAATGGGCAGAACTTAGTCATGAATATCTCTTGTTGCACTTAACCCACCAGCATAATTTTTTTCCTTCTTTCGAAAATATGGTCAACCATTTTTGATGAAATTTTCAGTAGTATGAAATAACCACAAATAACTCACTAAATTATCTCATACTCGAACGACTGTTTTGATGCAGAGAAGGATATTGCATTCTCACGAAACATACAGCGTAGATATAAAATTAAATCAGCAAAATAATTATTTATTTAAGAAACTTTTTGATATTTTCTTCCTTTTAAATTCTTATAATTCGTATCATGCGTACTTATGAAGTCGATTTTTTACTGCTTCATTAATTTGTGTGTTAGAATAAGTGTGTCGTAAATTCGTCGTACTTTAGTTTATGCGCACCGTTACAACTCTGTAAGTAAAAACATGAAGCCTTGCACAATTCACACAATATTTCAACTTGCGAGAACGATTTTAGATATTCAGAATTGTGAAGAAACTTGTATTTCGTGTTCATGTCATACGGTTAGTCTCTGGCATTACCCACCTCCTTTTTTGCAAGAACCGAACAATAAATCTTTGTGCACAAAAACTGGGTAAGAACTCGGACGGTCTTCTAAACGAAATGTTTTTAAACTTATCTTACATTCAAAGGTTTTTAGGCCACTGTCGCTTTGGGCGAAGCATGGATGGCTTTTTTTGTTACGAGAGAGTATTTACAAACATTTTCGAAAGAAGGGGTACCAGGGCATCAAAAAGTGTCAAATAACGGTCTACGATACGAGCTTGGAATCCCACTTACATATATGTTTTTGCGAAAAATATTTTTTATTGAAACAGAATTTTTATTATTGAAAATAAACTAAAACGTTCTCGATTCAATTGTTTCCCGTTGTCGTTTTATTTTATTTGATCTATGATTATACGGCCGAAGTGCAGTGCAAAAGATTTATCACCATACGATATGATTCCGTATTTCAATTATACACGGAAGGATTCATCTTTGAAGATTAAATCGAGAGCGAACTAGGAACACATTGGTAGAAAAACTGTCTGTCTGACAAACAAAAGTAGATTAACTGAAGATGATTAAGTACCGCCGACGAAGACAATTTATGGACACCGGAAGACTAATGACAGGGTTGGCATTTATTCTGACAGAATATAATCTTTCTTAACGATAATTTAGATTTAGAGAGCTATAAACTTTGCAATTACAAGGATTTTACATGTTCAGTCCTAAGCAAGTATTGTGATTATGTAACAAAGTTATGAATCGAAAAAGTATATGAGCAGTAACTTAAATTTGATCAAGTTTTTTATTTGCTTAACTAAGCAATACATTCTTACTACTTTATGGTTAAAACCATCGGTTGGTTGTTTTTGAAATACGATCGCTAAATTCGTAACTGATTGCGTGCCGTTGGAGACCACGTTACACTTTCAGGAAGCGAAGTAGTGAAAGTAAACTATCAAATAAGATTGATAATTGGTATCCGGTAGTCTAAAAAAGCGTCCCAGTTTATTTTTCTCTATTCACGTCGTACAGTTATTTAAACATTTCTTATTGCAATACAAAAAATATCATATATGATCAGTATCTAAAGAGGAAAACAGATTAGAAAAATGACATGCGAATATAACTATGAAATGAAAACTGCGAAAAAGCTACCGCATAGACGGGATCCGAACCCGTAGCCATGGAGATGTGACTAAAATTAAACAATGTAGCACCGAATTGTACTTGATCGGATCTTTTGTCTAATTGTTGTTTCTTCGTGTGTTTCACAAGCAGGGTAGTTTTATTGTCAAAACGATTTCCCCGGATAGGAGCTAGCTACGAGTTCGAGTGCCGTGTCTGCGGAAGCTTTTCGCGGTTTTCATTCCATAGTTGCTTTTGCACGTCATTTTTCTTACCTGTTTTCCTCGTTTGATACTGATAATATTTAAACCTAGTACAAGGCGACTCCTCTCAACAAGACTAAAACAAATCGTTGAATATCAAAAAGTTATTTGAGACCGTTTTCATGGCTCTTGAGATTTCAAATGCGAAGCTTCGATGAAATAATCATTTAATGTACAACTCGTGGAAATTTTCATAATGTATTTATCACTTCTAGTGGCTGCTTGGTCTGAGCAAAAATCAATTGAGTAACGAAAGGAATTCTAGTCTGTATTCGGTCAGTGAACCCTCCTAAGCGTAAATTCACACCTTTCCGGAACGGTAGAGTTCCGCCAAAAAAAAAAAAACAATGACGAGGCATTGAAGGCACTCTTACCGTCACGGAACTGAGTCGGAACGGAAAAGTGTGAATAGTCCCTTAAATGAGATGTAACAGCAAACTGTAAAACGATATATAACAGCCAAAAACACAAAAATCTCAAACAAGGTTGCCTATTCTTCATTACTCTTATAGAAATTGGTTCAGCCATTTCCGAGAAAATTGAGCGGTTAAACCGCAGATATTTTACGATCTCGTCGAGCTAATTTTGTATGGAAAATGGCCTGTTTTAGAGTATTTTCTTATATTGGTAAGATTTTCCGATATTTCAATTATACACTCTTTGGTACTCTTTGAAGGGTAAAACGCAATTTTAAGCGATAAACATGGTCAAATTATTATAGTAAAATAATTCTTTGATCAAATTAGAAAAAAAATCTCCAGCGATGCCCGTTATAGAAATAGAGATCAAAATTTCAGACGATCGTTGCAGTAGTTATTATGTTAAAAGGAGCACCGATTTTCAAAACGTGAAATTTGGGGAAAACGCTTTAAAATTTTGAACACTAGAAATCTGGTATAAAACGTTTGTATGTTTGTACCTGCGTTGAAATTTCTATAAATAGAACAGAAGAGTAATATTAGGTATTAGACATTTGTTTTTTGCGAATCAATATTTTTTATTATTACCTACAATTTTTTAAATCATCCATTCAAATTTTCAATCATCCAATTGAGATATTGCTGTTAATGCATAAACAAAACAAATTCCATTCACTTTTAATTTTTAATATTATTTATTTTGAAGAATGAAAAACAATTTTAAATCTTCGTATTTCAGCCCCCCCGACTGGGTCCAGGACGATTTCCCTTTTTGTCACTCCTTCTCGGCGGCACTGGTAATTGCTATTGTTAGCTCGTTGACGAAGTGATAATGGCGATACTCGAAGAGTATGTTCGGAACGTTGCATCAAAACTACTTTTTGTTATCATGAGGAATCTGACGGAATTATGATTATGATTCTAAATGAAATTTAGTACACAAATTATGAACTAAGCAAAATGAGACACAAAAATCCATGCTCGTATTAATTTCTACATAAAAAAATAATCACCCCGATCCTGCCAGGAGTCGAACCTGGAATCTTCTGATCCGTAGTCAGACGCGTTATCCATTGCAGTAGAATGTCTGACGAGAAAATTTTCAATTTCAATTACATGACTAACCTTTAATCAGATAGACATAAATGCAATTTCCTGATTTGATTCGCTCTATCTTTCGCGCTATCTGCGATGAACGAACGTTCGGATGGAGTGGGTAATTGCAAGAAGCAGATGTTGATGAATGTATTGATTATTTTGTGTCGCTTGTATTCATGAGGAAATCGGCGGACTGTGGTGGTATTTAATGCAACTGGTCGTGAATGACTGTATTTTACTATGTCCCGTGAAATGTGCAAAATGCCGGGATATTCTTTGTTCAATTGCGCTCGATATCGTCCGTAAACCAAACCGACGTTCGACCAATAAATTTGATCACGTATACAGATTTGCAAGGATTATTTTTACTTCCACTGCTGCTTCGAATCGTCTATTTATGGAATAGTTCCAAAATTCGTTTCCATGCCAAATAGTACCTAGCAGCACCAGAGGAAGCAATCAGGCTAGTAAAGTATAGCATGAGGGAAAATGTCCTCTCGCACAGGAAATTGCCATTTTCACTCTTTATTCTCACTACCGTTGAACTACGGCTTCCAACTAATGCATTTTCAATCTACTTTATAGTTTCAATTCACAGTACGAAAAAAAGACGGGTTTTATCCTAGCTCGGGTGACTTGTGACCATAGAGCGCGGAAGCATAGACCGATGTAGCGCGAGCTCATAGTACGTACCTTAACACGGTCGTTCATATCCAGAAACAGGATGAAAAAGTACACTGTGGTACATGTGCGAATATTTCCAGCTTATAATGCTGTCGCATAAAAATAACTATAAAGGGCATAAAGCTTGCAAATTGTTAGAAAATAATACCCTCAGGTAGAGTAAAAGCATGTTCGCACTATACCGGGACGACCGGGACGGGACCATCCGTGATTATCCGGGACGTTATTTTTCCTCATCGGCAATGACTGAGCTGCCGGCGTGTGTATGTATTGGAATCCCGGATTCGGGATAAAATCCATTTGGTTGCCACCGATATCCCTCGCCGAGTTTTTTCCAGCACCGATACATACACATACATACCCACGCCGGCAGCTCAGTCATTGCCGATGAGGAAAAAAAACGTCCCGGATAGTCCCGGATGGGCCCGTCCCGGTCGTCTCGGTATAGTGCGAACAGGCTTTAAATCTGTACTCTTTCGGTGTCTGGTTCTGTCTGTGGTTTTGATCGTCTTTTCTTTTCATAATCGACTGCCTTTTTTGTACGAAGTGAAAAATATGTCCACATTCAAGAGCAATCAGCATTGAATTTATCATCTGCCAAAAATAACTATCCCATGGTTTTCACCAGAGAGCAATAAAATATTTATGAGTTAAGCATATAAAAAACTTGATAAAATTTGAATTATTGCTCAAATACTTTTTCAACTCATAATTGTGCTACATAACCAAAATTATTGCTTAGGATACTTAATCAGTCCTTGTAACTGCGTAGCCTATAGCTCTATATAAATTGTGACTAAGAAAGATTATATTCGGTCAGAATAAATGCCGACCCTGTCATTAGTCTCCCGTTGTCTATCCATTGTCTCCGTAGGTGGAAAGTACTTAATCATCTTCAATTAATCTACTTTTGTTTGTCAAATAGGCAACTTTTTCTACCAATGGGTTCCTAGCTCGCTCCCGTTCCAATTCCTGAAGATAGGGCCGCTGAGAAAAAATTCGAGCCCGGCAAGACTGCAATATTGCCTAAACACGAGAATTAAAAAAACATTGTGAGCATAGGAATATTAACGAACCAAGATTTTTAAATACTACTGAGGGCAAAAAATAGTAAAACTTTTGAATTATATTTCGCGCGGAAACCGTATTTATTTGAAATATTTTTGCCTTTCTCATATAGAAGGGTTATGCAATCACTGTGAAAACCGACTTTTGAACCGAGACCCGGAGGGCCGAGTGTCATATACCATTCCACTCAGTTCGTCGAGTACGCAAAATGTCTGTGTGTGTATGTGCATATTATTTGGATCCGATTTCCGGTTCAGGAGTTATGGGGTAAAATGTGCAAAAAAAAGAATATATGTTTCCTAACTTTTCTCATAGATGGCGCGACCGATTTTCACAAACATAGGTTCAAATGAAAGGTCCTATGGTCCCATGCGTAATTCCTGAATTTCATGCGGATCCGACTTCCGGATCCGGAAATATACTGTAAAGTGTGTTAAAAATTGTATACCATCACTTAAAATGGGGAAAAACCTTAATTTTTTTTTAAATCGACCTCAAATCATTTCCAATGGATAGTTTTTATCAGTAGACGGTCAAACAAACCGATTTCGGTTATTCTTTTAAGAATCGAAGAAAATTATTTTGAAGAATACCACAGTATTATATATGATAGTATGATTGATATGAGAAAGGCATCATTACACCACTAGGTGGATTAAAACAGGTTTTTTTAGGTTCATATGACTGTCAGTGACATCTGTGCCAAGTTTCACGTCAAAATACGGTCATCAACATCAACTGATGGTGAACACGTTACGTGCTGCACTCCGAATTCCTTCTGTCTGGCCAAACTGTCAAAAATGAATACTCATTTGTCATTTGCGCGAAACTATTCTTAAAATGAGACCGGAATTTTGTGCCGACAACTTTTGGTTGTTGCACCACGATAATACACCGTCGCGTGGTTTTTTTCGCAAAAAAATAATCAATATCGTTTTAAACTCCGCCTATGGAAGATTTCTCAACATTGAGGTTCCATGAACAATAGAGTACTTATTATATAGAAGTGCAAATAACTTGACAATTCATGCTTCGTTCTCAGAATTTGTTTTACAGTGCAGTGGCGACTTTAAGTCAAACCAACTAAATTAATAAATCATTTATAAATGGTTCAAACAAAAATAAATATGTTTTGAAAATAAAGGAGTACTTACACGCTTAACAGTTTTTACAGATATCGGTGAACTTTGACTTTCAAACCGTAGCTTCGGTAATCCGTTCAAGAAAATTCAACTGGTGAATGTTCGGTAGAGTTGCAGTAATCAATCTGCAATAATTAACGGGTCTAGTCCTGTGGTGTTCTTTGGTGTATCTAGCAAACGTCTCCGTGTAGTTCGATCCATGGAAAATCTTCGTCAGATACTCAAGGTCCGGATACTTCGTAATCAGTTAGAAAAAATTTTCATCAGCTTAGCTTTACCTTAGGAAAGATAGATTCGAAAAAATGCTGAAGCACATCTTTGCGAAAAAAAACCCACATTGTCAGATTGAAATGAATTCCGAATCAATTCCGAATCGGCGAGAAATTTTCATTTGGAATTCTATGTGGAAATCATATTGAATTCCGAATAAGGGGACGAGTATAGCGTGATGGGTAAAGGTCGATGCTTTTCACGTAGCCTATTTGGGTTCGATTCCCAGCCCCGCACATAGGGTCAGAAAACTTTTCTGTCCCGACGAGGCGAATATAACCACCTTAAGGTTTTTTTTCTTGGTATTACATTCATATAGTGGAATTTGACTGACTTTCTGTTTTAACAGACTTAGCAGCCGATTCAGATAGTGAACAGGAACCATTTAATGGCTGGTGCTACGATCCTACTGACTGACACTACGCATTTTTCCAGGTCGGGGCTCTAACATACGACAACTGGTTTGTAAGACCTGTGCCCTATGCATTGAACCGCCAACCCGGGACATGACCTTAAGTTTGAAACCTCTATAATCGAAACAAAAAAAATCCGAATAAATTCCAACTCCAGTGCAACTACTGATTCTGAATGTATTTCGCCTCCAACCGTTTGGTTCGGAAATCTATCGGTATTGAGTGAGAAGATGCGGACTGAATTGTCAATTCGTTTTCTTATTATTCTTTTCCGATTTCGCATTTAAAAAATTAAACTTTTAGAGGAAGGGGTGGGGACTATACTAAGGTCTCTTTTTACACGGGGGTTACGTACCGTATTAAAAAAAATCCGTGTAAAATAAAACCGTGTTAATAGCGGAAACCGTGCAAAAAACCACGTGGAAAATTTGACGTAATAACTCCAAAAACCGTATATTTGAATATTTGTTTGTTTTGTTTTTGATAAAATGTAACTGTTCTTTCACAATAGAAACGGAAAATTGAAAACCAGCCTGAAATTATGAGAATGTCTAGTCATACTTGATTAAACACATTGGATGCTAAATTAAAATTAGAACACTAATGAAACACGTTGCACGATAGCAAATTAATCTAAATGGTTCATGCCTTCTGTTTAATGAATTCGGTTTTCAAAAGAACGATAATATGTACAATTTAGAACGTTCGACTAAAGAAGTGCTGATAATACCCCCCATAAACACTTTCACTGCAAATAAAGCTTGAGAATAAACTCTTTTCAATTCCGAAGTTGCGATGTGTAATAAACACTAACGATCTTAATAGTTATTTTCAACTAAACTAAATGGGAAGACATGGGTATTGGATGAAGATCTATGCACGCAGCGACATAATTAAAGGGGAAGAATTCATAGAGATGAATATGTATCAAATTAGAAAAGGTATTACTATGTGTCATACTGAAGTATATCATAGGTAAAAATACTGTACTGCTCGATATGATGAAGAGACGTTCTCGTGTAATTTACGACAGGGAATGAAGAACTGGAGACTGATTATTCATTTTATGGAACGACAGTCCATGATCTCGTAAATTGTTGAGTGAATGATTTTAATTAACTTTAAAACTTTAAATTAGCTCTCATAACCGTTTTCCTACAGACAACTTGTTTCTTTTTTTAATTTTTTTCTCCAAAAACAAATCACAGTGCTTTTGAGAATTTATCTCATCAGAAACCTTGTTAATTGCAAAAACCGCGTAAATAAAAACCGTATTAATTCCGGAATCCGTGTAAAATAAATCGTGCATAAAAAAAACCGTGCAGAAAAACACTGTGTAAAAAGAGACCTTACTGTATTTTGATAAATCTACGGAAGTCTACGAGAGGGTACAGGGGGGTTAAAAAGTTTAAAATTTTGGTCTACGTGGTTTATGAACGGCCCTTCATTCGCCGTCTTTCACCGCCTTCCGCAGTACCTTTCTTTCGAAATCATAAGGGTTGGGGGGGGGGGGAGGTTAGGGGTGCTCTGCCGAAAAGGTGCAGTTCTCATGGCCATAAAGAACGCCCGGTCTAGTTAGCGTTTTGTAGATAATCAATTTCGTGCGGTGGTGTACTTTTTTCGATAGAAGAGTTTTCTTGAGTTCGTTAGAATACACGGAACCACCCGCGATCCCATTTCAACCAGAATATTGGTTGATTTTCTGAATTCGATTGGTTAAAATTTGGCACAACTAATCGATTGTTGTTTCAACTAAACTGTCACTTTTGTTTTTCGATTAGCAGAAACGATGATTGAAACAACTAATTTAACTGTTTGAAAAAAAAATGCTGTCAATTAGTGAGGGCACATACCTTTCAATTTCAACAAATATTTTAGTTGAAATAACTGGTGTTGTTATTGAAACAAAATTCTGTTAGATGAAAAATAAATCGGTTTTATTTGTTTTAGACATTGCAAATAGTTGAGAGAACTCGAACAATGTTATTGATTTGCGAAAATAATCAAAATATACTTACTGATACACGTCATGATCTGTTTGAAATAAGTTCGGTATGTTGAGATTCATGAAATAAATATCGTTGTTAAAATATAAAAAGTATTTTATATTAACATGTAATATCATTAGGGCTGGGAAAACTACCGATCACTGCTGATTTCAAGTGATCTTAACCAAGGAATAAATTATCATTACGAAGTCAGAACTGATCTGATCTCTAAGTGATTTTGATTTTTGTATGATCATGATCATATCAAGTCGAGATCAGTAAAGATCTAAATTCTAAAAAAACCTCTGATTCGATCGGAAATGATTGATGTAGAAAAACGATTTTAATCAGCAAAAGTGTCCGGAGGAGCGAGTAAATTAGCGAAATTATTAAATTTACCTAAAATGAGTATTGCAAGATGATGCCTTCAAGCGGTTGAACTAAGGTTATGCACTGATAATTTTAGTCAATTTATATGAGATTGGGTGCATCAACCGCTGGGAATTGGAATTTCGCGACGGCAATTCAAACGCGCCATTCAATCGCAACACGTTCTGTGTGTTTGAAACCCTTCGCTTCAGTTACTTTTATAAATTAAATTTATGTCAAAAAGCGTTTTATTGCTAATGCTTGAACATCATCATCGGTATCAAACAGCTGGACGTAAAACAGTCTGCTGAAAATAAATCAATGATCGGATTTGAAGTATAAAATTTTGGCGCATACCTGAAAGATTACGAGATCATTCATTAACATTTTCGAATTTGTTAACAATTTTTTTTTCATCTTGAACAAGGTTAAATTTATCACAACACCGCTGTTAGATAAACACTTGTTATCATAAATTTCTCAAATCGAATGAACACAATTTCACCAAACGCTTTAACCATCGATGTTGTTTTCATTGACATTTTGAAGCGACGCGAACAGATTTCAAATAAAAAGTTGTTGATTTTGCATTGCGATTATTGTTTTGCTTTCAACTGTCTCCGGCATTTGACAGCATTCAAAACAACATATTTTTCAACTACTTGAATATATGCAAATCAAAAACCATATTGGTTGAATCAAAAAAAAATTAATTAAATCAACTATCACAAAAATCAAAAACTGCGATATCGCAATTTTATGATCGAAGGGTTCTCCGTGTAGTTTCTTGAAAATCCGTGTAGTTCCTTGAGAGTATTCGTGCATAATCTGCCATAGCTGTTTTTGATCGATTGAGTCGTATGCCCGTATGCCGCTTTGAAATAGATGAATAGGTGATGCGTGAGTACGTTGTATTCATGATACTTCTGGTGTACTTGACTTATCACGATTATGTGATCCGTAGTGATTCGGGCCCCAGTAAATCCCACTTCATACGGCCCTACGAATTCCTTAGCTATAAGACGAATACGAATTCCTTAGCTATTTAGACAACGGCTAAGGTTTCGGGAGAGTATCTTGTAGGCGGCGTTCAGTAATGTGATTGCGCGATATTTAGGGGAAGGTGTTCGGTTGCCGGCAGTGTTCGGTTGCCCACCGTAACTTTTGACAGAAAGCAGATCGCGTCATTCCGCCATTGCCATGTGTGTGTAAAAGCAGCACGTTCTTTTTATACCGAATACCGAAGCAAACAAACGCTTGTAATTTTTGGCTGCGTTCAAAACAAGTTTCAATTGCGTGAAAATCAACGCTGATTTATATCAAAATCACGATAAATCACAAAAACATAGTTTTTATTAGTTATAATTCTTATTTTTATCTATGCATTCACGATAAAAAATGAAAGTGTAGTTTTTTTTAATTCTGATAAAACCTCAAAGTCGTAAATGAAATCTTACATATTTCTACTATAGAATTCATTCGAGTAATTTTAATATTGATCGTAAAGTAGGGTTTAAAACTTTCTTGAACAATTTCGAAATAGATTTAACGAAGGGGTATGGCGGTTCTTTGTTTTGCTTTATAAACCTTATGAAGAACTGTCCACTTGGCTGCAATATGATCTGAAAAAGGGTTGTCGGAAGGCTTTTGTGGAGTTTACAGTTTCAATACCAGATTTATGAAGTAACACTGAAGAGAGCTACAAGTAATTACTAGAATTGAAAATGTTACTTGAGATAACCTTACTGAAAAATGAAATAATGTGTGTTCGTCTTCATGAGTTTGTTTAAAATTTGCGGAGCGACTATTTTTGTGTTCGCCTCGGGCGCCAGAAATGCTCACTACGGCTCTGGCTAACACAATACCAATATCAAAAATAAATAGAAAAATATGTTCAGACTCTAAGTCTTTCAAAATTGTATTTACGATAACACTAAGACTTTGTCTGTAACCAATGTCCCGTAATGTTATAATATCCTTTTAGTTAATTTAGGGATTCTCGATTACAGCTAACAGTGTGGTGATAAATGTATTTATTCATATTGTTAATCTTTTTGCGGTTTGGGTTTTGACTCTCAAGTCTTTTAGTGGTTTTCGTTAAATTGCACTAGCACTCTAAACTTAATGAACAAAACCATTTTGGACCGGTTCATCAGCTTAGACCATGATGCTTGTCTTATGCATAGATAAGTGGTGCTCTAAATAGTAGAAAGAAAAGAGCTCTGGAAGGCAGAAAAGTATTTTGGTTGAGTTTAGTCAGTTTGCCTGTAGTACCCTCGCAGTAGCGTCTCAGGGTTGATTTTGATTTTTACCCTCTTAAACCTACTGTCAGTACATCGATAAACGAAGCATTACTTTTCCAATACGAGTAAACTATAATGACACTAGTTGTATATAAAACCAACCCACATTAATTTACACCTTTTAATGTCACAGAAAGAAAAACTTTTTTGAATCCTGCTTCTTGCTATCAACGCCGTGCTATGAAAGGAAGATAACGGCAAAACTTTCTCTTCGGCCATCTCAATCTAGCTTGAAGCGTGGTCAAAAAGGTAACGCATCGAAATTGATCTCCTCACATAGCTGATAGCACACAAACAATTTTATCAACATAAGTCTTTTCCCTACAGTCATTCCAGGCACCGTCCCCTCTTCTCACATAATCGTATCCCCCTTCTAAACTTGAATCATTATGTTCGAGTGGCTTGGGGACAAGGGGAAACCGAATGATTTTTTGTCAATCTAGTGCAGATGATTAGATTTTTTGCAACACCGACTATCACCGTCAGCATCATCATCGTTTGAATCTTCTATTCCCAGACTCAAGCCGAGTACCGGGAGGTGGAAATGAATTTGAACAAGTTAACATTCTGCACCCACTAGCATCTAGGAAGAGTGCGATAAATTGGAACAATAGGATCAGCAAAGCCCGGAACTTGAGCACCCTGCCTTTCACCAGTTCACACATTATCAAGTCACTTGAGCTCAGAGACCAAGTTGCCGAAGTAGAGCTACTTGAGATTCTCCATGCGATCTGTAAGGGAAAATTGATAAGAGCTAGAATGGAAAGAGCCGCCCGTCAAGTGGAAAGTGGATATTGTTCCATGTGAATCCGATGCTGAATTCTGCGCTTCTGTCTCCACTGCACAGTGGTCCCAATCATGTAAAAAAATGCGTTTTTGCCTTTCTCATAAAGAAAGGCGATGAAATCACAGTGAAAATCGACTTTTTAAAAGAGGCCCGGAGTGCCGAATGTCATATGCTCGACGAACTGAGCGAATCTCTCTCTCTCTCTCTCTCTCTCTCTCTCTCTCTCTCTCTCTCTCTCTCTCTCTCTCTCTCTCTCTCA